>NW_026908088.1:0-81424 GCF_033978785.1 Entelurus aequoreus | reverse complement strand
CTAAGTACAAAATCGAGAGAGGCTAAAAATCACCTCTTTTTCCTTCTCTCGATCGGACACTTAGAAAAAAAAAAAAAAAAAAAAAAAAATTTGGATTTTTTCTAAGTACAAAATCGAGAGAGGCTAAAAATCACCTCTTTTTCCTTCTCTCGATCAGACACTTAGAAAAAAAACGGAAAAAAAAAATAAAAAATTTTGGATTTTTTCTAAGTACAAAATCGAGAGAGGCTAAAAATCACCTCTTTTTCCTTCTCTCGATCAGACACTTAGAAAAAAAACGGAAAAAAAAAAAAAAAAATTTGGATTTTTTAAGTACAAAATCGAGAGAGGCTAAAAATCACCTCTTTTTCCTTCTCTCGATCGGACACTTAGAAAAAAAAAAAAAAAAAAAAAAATTTGGATTTTTTCTAAGTACAAAATCGAGAGAGGCTAAAAATCACCTCTTTTTCCTTCTCTCGATCAGACACTTAGAAAAAAAACGGAAAAAAAAAAAAAAAAAAATTGGATTTTTTCTAAGTACAAAATCGAGAGAGGCTAAAAATCACCTATTTTTCCTTCTCTCGATCAGACTCTTAGAAAAAAAACGGAAAAAAAAAAAAAAAAATTTGGATTTTTTCTAAGTACAAAATCGAGAGAGGCTAAAAATCACCTCTTTTTCCTTCTCTCGATCAGACACTTAGAAAAAAAACGGAAAAAAAAAAAAAAATGTGGATTTTTTTCTAAGTACAAAATCGAGAGAGGCTAAAAATCACCTCTTTTTCCTTCTCTCGATCGGACACTTAGAAAAAAAAAAAAAAAAAAAAAATTTGGATTTTTTCTAAGTACAAAATCGAGAGAGGCTAAAAATCACCTCTTTTTCCTTCTCTCGATCAGACACTTAGAAAAAAAACGGAAAAAAAAATAAAAAATTTGGATTTTTTCTAAGTACAAAATCGAGAGAGGCTAAAAATCACCTCTTTTTCCTTCTCTCGATCGGACACTTAGAAAAAAAAAAAAAAAAAAAAAAAATTTGGATTTTTTCTAAGTACAAAATCGAGAGAGGCTAAAAATCACCTCTTTTTCCTTCTCTCGATCAGACACTTAGAAAAAAAACGGAAAAAAAAAAAAAAAAAATTTGGATTTTTTCTAAGTACAAAATCGAGAGAGGCTAAAAATCACCTCTTTTTCCTTCTCTCGATCGGACACTTAGAAAAAAAAAAAAAAAAAAAAAATTTGGATTTTTTCTAAGTACAAAATCGAGAGAGGCTAAAAATCACCTCTTTTTCCTTCTCTCGATCAGACACTTAGAAAAAAAACGGAAAAAAAAAATAAAAAAATTGGATTTTTTCTAAGTACAAAATCGAGAGAGGCTAAAAATCACCTCTTTTTCCTTCTCTCGATCAGACACTTAGAAAAAAAACGAAAAAAAAAAAAAAAACATTTGGATTTTTTCTAAGTACAAAATCGAGAGAGGCTAAAAATCACCTCTTTTTCCTTCTCTCGATCGGACACTTAGAAAAAAAAAAAAAAAAAAAAAAATTTGGATTTTTTCTAAGTACAAAATCGAGAGAGGCTAAAAATCACCTCTTTTTCCTTCTCTCGATCAGACACTTAGAAAAAAACGGAAAAAAAAATAAAAAAATTTGGATTTTTTCTAAGTACAAAATCGAGAGAGGCTAAAAATCACCTCTTTTTCCTTCTCTCGATCAGACACTTAGAAAAAAAACAGAAAAAAAATAATAAAAATTTGGATTTTTTCTAAGTACAAAATCGAGAGAGGCTAAAAATCACCTCTTTTTCCTTCTCTCGATCGGACACTTAGAAAAAAAAAAAAAAAAAAAAAAAATTTGGATTTTTTCTAAGTACAAAATCGAGAGAGGCTAAAAATCACCTCTTTTTCCTTCTCTCGATCAGACACTTAGAAAAAAAACGGAAAAAAAAAAAATAAAAATTTTGGATTTTTTCTAAGTACAAAATCGAGAGAGGCTAAAAATCACCTCTTTTTCCTTCTCTCGATCAGACACTTAGAAAAAAAACGGAAAAAAAAAAAAAAAAAATTTGGATTTTTCTAAGTACAAAATCGAGAGAGGCTAAAAATCACCTCTTTTTCCTTCTCTCGATCGGACACTTAGAAAAAAAAAAAAAAAAAAAAAATTTGGATTTTTTCTAAGTACAAAATCGAGAGAGGCTAAAAATCACCTCTTTTTCCTTCTCTCGATCAGACACTTAGAAAAAAAACGGAAAAAAAAATAAAAAAATTGGATTTTTTCTAAGTACAAAATCGAGAGAGGCTAAAAATCACCTCTTTTTCCTTCTCTCGATCAGACACTTAGAAAAAAAACGGAAAAAAAAAAAAAAAAATTTGGATTTTTTCTAAGTACAAAATCGAGAGAGGCTAAAAATCACCTCTTTTTCCTTCTCTCGATCGGACACTTAGAAAAAAAAAAAAAAAAAAAAAAATTTGGATTTTTTCTAAGTACAAAATCGAGAGAGGCTAAAAATCACCTCTTTTTCCTTCTCTCGATCAGACACTTAGAAAAAAAACGGAAAAAAAAAAAAAAAAAATTTGGATTTTTTCTAAGTACAAAATCGAGAGAGGCTAAAAATCACCTCTTTTTCCTTCTCTCGATCAGACACTTAGAAAAAAAACAGAAAAAAAATAATAAAAATTTGGATTTTTTCTAAGTACAAAATCGAGAGAGGCTAAAAATCACCTCTTTTTCCTTCTCTCGATCGGACACTTAGAAAAAAAAAAAAAAAAAAAAAAATTTGGATTTTTTCTAAGTACAAAATCGAGAGAGGCTAAAAATCACCTCTTTTTCCTTCTCTCGATCAGACACTTAGAAAAAAAACGGAAAAAAAAAATAAAAAATTTTGGATTTTTTCTAAGTACAAAATCGAGAGAGGCTAAAAATCACCTCTTTTTCCTTCTCTCGATCAGACACTTAGAAAAAAAACGGAAAAAAAAAAAAAAAAAATTTGGATTTTTTAAGTACAAAATCGAGAGAGGCTAAAAATCACCTCTTTTTCCTTCTCTCGATCGGACACTTAGAAAAAAAAAAAAAAAAAAAAAAATTTGGATTTTTTCTAAGTACAAAATCGAGAGAGGCTAAAAATCACCTCTTTTTCCTTCTCTCGATCAGACACTTAGAAAAAAAACGGAAAAAAAAAAAAAAAAAATTGGATTTTTTCTAAGTACAAAATCGAGAGAGGCTAAAAATCACCTATTTTTCCTTCTCTCGATCAGACTCTTAGAAAAAAAACGGAAAAAAAAAAAAAAAAAATTTGGATTTTTTCTAAGTACAAAATCGAGAGAGGCTAAAAATCACCTCTTTTTCCTTCTCTCGATCAGACACTTAGAAAAAAAACGGAAAAAAAAAAAAAAATGTGGATTTTTTTCTAAGTACAAAATCGAGAGAGGCTAAAAATCACCTCTTTTTCCTTCTCTCGATCGGACACTTAGAAAAAAAAAAAAAAAAAAAAAATTTGGATTTTTTCTAAGTACAAAATCGAGAGAGGCTAAAAATCACCTCTTTTTCCTTCTCTCGATCAGACACTTAGAAAAAAAACGGAAAAAAAAAATAAAAAATTTGGATTTTTTCTAAGTACAAAATCGAGAGAGGCTAAAAATCACCTCTTTTTCCTTCTCTCGATCGGACACTTAGAAAAAAAAAAAAAAAAAAAAAAAATTTGGATTTTTTCTAAGTACAAAATCGAGAGAGGCTAAAAATCACCTCTTTTTCCTTCTCTCGATCAGACACTTAGAAAAAAAACGGAAAAAAAAAAAAAAAAATTTGGATTTTTTCTAAGTACAAAATCGAGAGAGGCTAAAAATCACCTCTTTTTCCTTCTCTCGATCGGACACTTAGAAAAAAAAAAAAAAAAATTTGGATTTTTTCTAAGTACAAAATCGAGAGAGGCTAAAAATCACCTCTTTTTCCTTCTCTCGATCAGACACTTAGAAAAAAAACGGAAAAAAAAAATAAAAAAATTGGATTTTTTCTAAGTACAAAATCGAGAGAGGCTAAAAATCACCTCTTTTTCCTTCTCTCGATCAGACACTTAGAAAAAAAACGGAAAAAAAAAAAAAAAACATTTGGATTTTTTCTAAGTACAAAATCGAGAGAGGCTAAAAATCACCTCTTTTTCCTTCTCTCGATCGGACACTTAGAAAAAAAAAAAAAAAAAAAAAAATTTGGATTTTTTCTAAGTACAAAATCGAGAGAGGCTAAAAATCACCTCTTTTTCCTTCTCTCGATCAGACACTTAGAAAAAAAACGGAAAAAAAAATAAAAAAATTTGGATTTTTTCTAAGTACAAAATCGAGAGAGGCTAAAAATCACCTCTTTTTCCTTCTCTCGATCAGACACTTAGAAAAAAAACAGAAAAAAAATAATAAAAATTTGGATTTTTTCTAAGTACAAAATCGAGAGAGGCTAAAAATCACCTCTTTTTCCTTCTCTCGATCGGACACTTAGAAAAAAAAAAAAAAAAAAAAAAAAATTTGGATTTTTTCTAAGTACAAAATCGAGAGAGGCTAAAAATCACCTCTTTTTCCTTCTCTCGATCAGACACTTAGAAAAAAAACGGAAAAAAAAAATAAAAAATTTTGGATTTTTTCTAAGTACAAAATCGAGAGAGGCTAAAAATCACCTCTTTTTCCTTCTCTCGATCAGACACTTAGAAAAAAAACGGAAAAAAAAAAAAAAAAAATTTGGATTTTTTAAGTACAAAATCGAGAGAGGCTAAAAATCACCTCTTTTTCCTTCTCTCGATCGGACACTTAGAAAAAAAAAAAAAAAAAAAAAATTTGGATTTTTTCTAAGTACAAAATCGAGAGAGGCTAAAAATCACCTCTTTTTCCTTCTCTCGATCAGACACTTAGAAAAAAAACGGAAAAAAAAAAAAAAAAAATTGGATTTTTTCTAAGTACAAAATCGAGAGAGGCTAAAAATCACCTATTTTTCCTTCTCTCGATCAGACTCTTAGAAAAAAAACGGAAAAAAAAAAAAAAAAAATTTGGATTTTTTCTAAGTACAAAATCGAGAGAGGCTAAAAATCACCTCTTTTTCCTTCTCTCGATCAGACACTTAGAAAAAAAACGGAAAAAAAAAAAAAAAAATTTGGATTTTTTCTAAGTACAAAATCGAGAGAGGCTAAAAATCACCTCTTTTTCCTTCTCTCGATCAGACACTTAGAAAAAAAAATGAAAAAAAAACAAAAAAAATTGGATTTTTTCTAAGTACAAAATCAAGAGAGGTAAAAATCACCTCTTTTTCCTTCTCTCGATCAGACACTTAGAAAAAAAACGGAAAAAAAAAAAAAAAAATTCGGATTTTTTTCTAAGTACAAAATCGAGAGAGGCTAAAAATCACCTCTTTTTCCTTCTCTCGATCGGACACTTAGAAAAAAAAAAAATAAATAAAAAAAAAATTTGGATTTTTTCTAAGTACAAAATCGAGAGAGGCTAAAAATCACCTCTTTTTCCTTCTCTCGATCAGACACTAAGAATAAAAACGGAAAAAAAAAAAAAAAAAATTTGGATTTTTTCTAAGTACAAAATCGATAGAGGCTAAAAATCACCTCTTTTTCCTTCTCTCGATCAGACACTTAGAAAAAAAACGGAAAAAAAAAAAAAAAAAATTTGGATTTTTTCTAAGTACAAAATCGAGAGAGGCTAAAAATCACCTCTTTTTCCTTCTCTCGATCAGACACTAAGAAAAAAAACAGAAAAAAAAAAAAAAATTTGGATTTTTTCTAAGTACAAAATCGAGAGAGGCTAAAAATCACCTCTTTTTCCTTCTCTCGATCGGACACTTAGAAAAAAAAAAAAAAAAAAAAAATGTGGATTTTTTCTAAGTACAAAATCGAGAGAGGCTAAAAATCACCTCTTTTTCCTTCTCTCGATCAGACACTTAGAAAAAAAACGGAAAAAAAAAAAAAAAAAATTTGGATTTTTTCTAAGTACAAAATCGAGGGAGGCTAAAAATCACCTCTTTTTCCTTCTCTCGATCAGACACTTAGAAAAAAAACGGAAAAAAAAAAAAAAAAAATTGGATTTTTTTCTAAGTACAAAATCGAGAGAGGCTAAAAATCACCTCTTTTTCCTTCTCTCGATCGGACACTTAGAAAAAAAAAATAAATAAAAAAAATTTGGATTTTTTCTAAGTACAAAATCGAGAGAGGCTAAAAATCACCTCTTTTTCCTTCTCTCGATCAGACACTTAGAAAAAAAACGGAAAAAAAAAAATAAAAAATTTGGATTTTTTCTAAGTACAAAATCGAGAGAGGCTAAAAATCACCTCTTTTTCCTTCTCTCGATCAGACACTTAGAAAAAAAACGGAAAAAAAAAAAAAAAAATTTGGATTTTTTCTAAGTACAAAATCGAGAGAGGCTAAAAATCACCTCTTTTTCCCTCTCTCGATCGGACACTTAGGAAAAAAAAAAAAAAAAAAAAAATTGGATTTTTTCTAAGTACAAAATCGAGAGAGGCTAAAAATCACCTCTTTTTCCTTCTCTCGATCAGACACTTAGAAAAAAAACGGAAAAAAAAAAAAAAAAAATTTGGATTTTTTCCAACTACAAAATCGAGAGAGGCTAAAAATCACCTCTTTTTCCTTCTCTCGATCAGACACTTAGAAAAAAAAATGGAAAAAAAAAAAAAAAAAAATTTGGATTTTTTCTAAGTACAAAATCGAGAGAGGCTAAAAATCACCTCTTTTTCCTTCTCTCGATCAGACACTTAGAAAAATAACGGAAAAAAAAAAAAAAAAAAATTGGATTTTTTCTAAGTACAAAATCGAGAGAGGCTAAAAATCACCTCTTTTTCCTTCTCTCGATCAGACACTTAGAAAAAAAACGGAAAAAAAAAAAAAAAATTTGGATTTTTTCTAAGTACAAAATCGAGAGAGGCTAAAAATCACCTCTTTTTCCTTCTCTCGATCAGACACTTAGAAAAAAAACGGAAAAAAAAAAAAAAAAAATTGGATTTTTTCTAAGTACAAAATCGAGAGAGGCTAAAAATCACCTCTTTTTCCTTCTCTCGATCAGACACTTAGAAAAAAAACAGAAAAAAAATAATAAAAATTTGGATTTTTTCTAAGTACAAAATCGAGAGAGGCTAAAAATCACCTCTTTTTCCTTCTCTCGATCGGACACTTAGAAAAAAAAAAAAAAAAAAAAAATTTGGATTTTTTCTAAGTACAAAATCGAGAGAGGCTAAAAATCACCTCTTTTTCCTTCTCTCGATCAGACACTTAGAAAAAAAACGGAAAAAAAAAATAAAAAAATTGGATTTTTTCTAAGTACAAAATCGAGAGAGGCTAAAAATCACCTCTTTTTCCTTCTCTCGATCAGACACTTAGAAAAAAAACGGAAAAAAAAAAAAAAAACATTTGGATTTTTTCTAAGTACAAAATCGAGAGAGGCTAAAAATCACCTCTTTTTCCTTCTCTCGATCGGACACTTAGAAAAAAAAAAAAAAAAAAAAAAAATTTGGATTTTTTCTAAGTACAAAATCGAGAGAGGCTAAAAATCACCTCTTTTTCCTTCTCTCGATCAGACACTTAGAAAAAAAACGGAAAAAAAAAAAAAAAAATTTGGATTTTTTCTAAGTACAAAATCGAGAGAGGCTAAAAATCACCTCTTTTTCCTTCTCTCGATCAGACACTTAGAAAAAAAACAGAAAAAAAATAATAAAAATTTGGATTTTTTCTAAGTACAAAATCGAGAGAGGCTAAAAATCACCTCTTTTTCCTTCTCTCGATCGGACACTTAGAAAAAAAAAAAAAAAAAAAAAAAATTTGGATTTTTTCTAAGTACAAAATCGAGAGAGGCTAAAAATCACCTCTTTTTCCTTCTCTCGATCAGACACTTAGAAAAAAAACGGAAAAAAAAAATAAAAAATTTTGGATTTTTTCTAAGTACAAAATCGAGAGAGGCTAAAAATCACCTCTTTTTCCTTCTCTCGATCAGACACTTAGAAAAAAAACGGAAAAAAAAAAAAAAAAAAATTGGATTTTTTAAGTACAAAATCGAGAGAGGCTAAAAATCACCTCTTTTTCCTTCTCTCGATCGGACACTTAGAAAAAAAAAAAAAAAAAAAAAATTTGGATTTTTTCTAAGTACAAAATCGAGAGAGGCTAAAAATCACCTCTTTTTCCTTCTCTCGATCAGACACTTAGAAAAAAAACGGAAAAAAAAAAAAAAAAAAATTGGATTTTTTCTAAGTACAAAATCGAGAGAGGCTAAAAATCACCTATTTTTC
Source organism: Entelurus aequoreus (assembly GCF_033978785.1). Taxonomy (NCBI): domain Eukaryota; kingdom Metazoa; phylum Chordata; class Actinopteri; order Syngnathiformes; family Syngnathidae; genus Entelurus; species Entelurus aequoreus. The sequence continues at coordinate 73,178 of NW_026908088.1, read as the reverse complement.
CTTCTCTCGATCAGACTCTTAGAAAAAAAACGGAAAAAAAAAAAAAAAAAATTTGGATTTTTTCTAAGTACAAAATCGAGAGAGGCTAAAAATCACCTCTTTTTCCTTCTCTCGATCAGACACTTAGAAAAAAAACGGAAAAAAAAAAAAAAAAATGTGGATTTTTTTCTAAGTACAAAATCGAGAGAGGCTAAAAATCACCTCTTTTTCCTTCTCTCGATCGGACACTTAGAAAAAAAAAAAAAAAAAAAAAATTTGGATTTTTTCTAAGTACAAAATCGAGAGAGGCTAAAAATCACCTCTTTTTCCTTCTCTCGATCAGACACTTAGAAAAAAAACGGAAAAAAAAAATAAAAAATTTGGATTTTTTTCTAAGTACAAAATCGAGAGAGGCTAAAAATCACCTCTTTTTCTTTCTCTCGATCGGACACTTAGAAAAAAAAAAAAAAAAAAAAAAAATTTGGATTTTTTCTAAGTACAAAATCGAGAGAGGCTAAAAATCACCTCTTTTTCCTTCTCTCGATCAGACACTTAGAAAAAAAACGGAAAAAAAAAAAAAAAAAATTTGGATTTTTTCTAAGTACAAAATCGAGAGAGGCTAAAAATCACCTCTTTTTCCTTCTCTCGATCGGACACTTAGAAAAAAAAAAAAAAAAAAAAAAAAAAATTGGATTTTTTCTAAGTACAAAATCGAGAGAGGCTAAAAATCACCTCTTTTTCCTTCTCTCGATCAGACACTTAGAAAAAAAACGGAAAAAAAAAAAAAAAAATTTTTGATTTTTTGTAAGTACAAAATCGAGAGTGGCTAAAAATCACCTCTTTTTCCTTCTCTCGATCAGACACTTAGAAAAAAAAATGAAAAAAAAAAAAAAAAAATTGGATTTTTTCTAAGTACAAAATCGAGAGTGGCTAAAAATCACCTCTTTTTCCTTCTCTCGATCAAACACTTAGAAAAAAAACGGAAAAAAAAAAAAAAAAAATTTGGATTTTTTCTAAGTACAAAATCGAGAGAGGCTAAAAATCACCTCTTTTTCCTTCTCTCGATCAGACACTTAGAAAAAAAAATGAAAAAAAAAAAAAAAAAATTGGATTTTTTCTAAGTACAAAATCGAGAGAGGCTAAAAATCACCTCTTTTTCCTTCTCTCGATCGGACACTTAGAAAAAAAAAAAAAAAAAAAAAAAATTTGGATTTTTTCTAAGTACAAAATCGAGAGAGGCTAAAAATCACCTCTTTTTCCTTCTCTCGATCAGACACTTAGAAAAAAAACGGAAAAAAAAAATAAAAAATTTTGGATTTTTTCTAAGTACAAAATCGAGAGAGGCTAAAAATCACCTCTTTTTCCTTCTCTCGATCAGACACTTAGAAAAAAAACGGAAAAAAAAAAAAAAAAAATTTGGATTTTTTAAGTACAAAATCGAGAGAGGCTAAAAATCACCTCTTTTTCCTTCTCTCGATCGGACACTTAGAAAAAAAAAAAAAAAAAAAAAAATTTGGATTTTTTCTAAGTACAAAATCGAGAGAGGCTAAAAATCACCTCTTTTTCCTTCTCTCGATCAGACACTTAGAAAAAAAACGGAAAAAAAAAAAAAAAAAAATTGGATTTTTTCTAAGTACAAAATCGAGAGAGGCTAAAAATCACCTATTTTTCCTTCTCTCGATCAGACTCTTAGAAAAAAAACGGAAAAAAAAAAAAAAAAAATTTGGATTTTTTCTAAGTACAAAATCGAGAGAGGCTAAAAATCACCTCTTTTTCCTTCTCTCGATCAGACACTTAGAAAAAAAACGGAAAAAAAAAAAAAAAATGTGGATTTTTTTCTAAGTACAAAATCGAGAGAGGCTAAAAATCACCTCTTTTTCCTTCTCTCGATCGGACACTTAGAAAAAAAAAAAAAAAAAAAAAATTTGGATTTTTTCTAAGTACAAAATCGAGAGAGGCTAAAAATCACCTCTTTTTCCTTCTCTCGATCAGACACTTAGAAAAAAAACGGAAAAAAAAAATAAAAAATTTGGATTTTTTCTAAGTACAAAATCGAGAGAGGCTAAAAATCACCTCTTTTTCCTTCTCTCGATCGGACACTTAGAAAAAAAAAAAAAAAAAAAAAAAATTTGGATTTTTTCTAAGTACAAAATCGAGAGAGGCTAAAAATCACCTCTTTTTCCTTCTCTCGATCAGACACTTAGAAAAAAAACGGAAAAAAAAAAAAAAAAAATTTGGATTTTTTCTAAGTACAAAATCGAGAGAGGCTAAAAATCACCTCTTTTTCCTTCTCTCGATCGGACACTTAGAAAAAAAAAAAAAAAAAAAAAAAAAAATTGGATTTTTTCTAAGTACAAAATCGAGAGAGGCTAAAAATCACCTCTTTTTCCTTCTCTCGATCAGACACTTAGAAAAAAAACGGAAAAAAAAAATAAAAAATTTTTGATTTTTTGTAAGTACAAAATCGAGAGTGGCTAAAAATCACCTCTTTTTCCTTCTCTCGATCAGACACTTAGAAAAAAAAATGAAAAAAAAAAAAAAAAAATTGGATTTTTTCTAAGTACAAAATCGAGAGTGGCTAAAAATCACCTCTTTTTCCTTCTCTCGATCAAACACTTAGAAAAAAAACGGAAAAAAAAAAAAAAAAATTTGGATTTTTTCTAAGTACAAAATCGAGAGAGGCTAAAAATCACCTCTTTTTCCTTCTCTCGATCAGACACTTAGAAAAAAAAATGAAAAAAAAAAAAAAAAAATTGGATTTTTTCTAAGTACAAAATCGAGAGAGGCTAAAAATCACCTCTTTTTCCTTCTCTCGATCAGACACTTAGAAAAAAAACGGAAAAAAAAAAAAAAAAAATTTGGATTTTTTCTAAGTACAAAATCGAGAGAGGCTAAAAATCACCTCTTTTTCCTTTTCTCGATCAGACACTTAGAAAAAAAACGGAAAAAAAAAAAAAAAAAATTTGGATTTTTTCTAAGTACAAAATCGAGAGAGGCTAAAAATCACCTCTTTTTCCTTCTCTCGATCAGACACTTAGAAAAAAAAAGGAAAAAAAAAAAAAAAATTGGAATTTTTCTAAGTACAAAATCGAGAGAGGCTAAAAATCACCTCTTTTTCCTTTTCTCGATCAGACACTTAGAAAAAAAACAAAAAAAAAAAAAAAAAAAATTGGATTTTTTCTAAGTACAAAATCGAGAGAGGCTAAAAATCACCTCTTTTTCCTTCTCTCGATCAGACACTTAGAAAAAAAACGGGAAAAAAAAAATAAAAAATTTGGATTTTTTCTAAGTACAAAATCGAGAGTGGCTTAAAATCACCTCTTTTTCCTTCTCTCGATCAGACACTTAGAAAAAAAACGGAAAAAAAAAAAAAAAAAATTTGGATTTTTTCTAAGTACAAAATCGAGAGTGGCTAAAAATCACCTCTTTTTCCTTCTCTCGATCAGACACTTAGAAAAAAAACGGAAAAAAAAAAAAAAAAAATTTGGATTTTTTCTAAGTACAAAATCGAGAGAGGCTAAAAATCACCTCTTTTTCCTTTTCTCGATCAGACACTTAAAAAAAAACGGAAAAAAAAAAAAAAAAAATTTGGATTTTTTCTAAGTACAAAATCGAGAGTGGCTAAAAATCACCTCTTTTTCCTTCTCTTGATCAGACACTTAGAAAACAAACGGAAAAAAAAAAAAAAAAAATTGGATTTTTTCTAAGTACAAAATCGAGAGTGGCTAAAAATCACCTCTTTTTCCTTCTCTCGATCAGACACTTAGAAAAAAAAATGAAAAAAAAAAAAAAAAAAATTGGATTTTTTCTAAGTACAAAATCGAGAGAGGCTAAAAATCACCTCTTTTTCCTTCTCTCGATCAGACACTTAGAAAAAAAACGGGAAAAAAAAAATAAAAAATTTGGATTTTTTCTAAGTACAAAATCGAGAGTGGCTTAAAATCACCTCTTTTTCCTTCTCTCGATCAGACACTTAGAAAAAAAACGGAAAAAAAAAAAAAAAAAATTTGGATTTTTTCTAAGTACAAAATCGAGAGTGGCTAAAAATCACCTCTTTTTCCTTCTCTCGATCAGACACTTAGAAAAAAAACGGAAAAAAAAAAAAAAAAATTTGGATTTTTTCTAAGTACAAAATCGAGAGAGGCTAAAAATCACCTCTTTTTCCTTTTCTCGATCAGACACTTAAAAAAAAACGGAAAAAAAAAAAAAAAAAATTTGGATTTTTTCTAAGTACAAAATCGAGAGTGGCTAAAAATCACCTCTTTTTCCTTCTCTTGATCAGACACTTAGAAAACAAACGGAAAAAAAAAAAAAAAAAATTGGATTTTTTCTAAGTACAAAATCGAGAGTGGCTAAAAATCACCTCTTTTTCCTTCTCTCGATCAGACACTTAGAAAAAAAAATGAAAAAAAAAATAAAAAAATTGGATTTTTTCTAAGTACAAAATCGAGAGAGGCTAAAAATCACCTCTTTTTCCTTCTCTCGATCAGACACTTAGAAAAAAAACGGAAAAAAAAAAAAAAAAAATTTGGATTTTTTCTAAGTACAAAATCGAGAGAGGCTAAAAATCACCTCTTTTTCCTTCTCTCGATCAGACACTTAGAAAAAAAAAGGAAAAAAAAAAAAAAAATTGGAATTTTTCTAAGTACAAAATCGAGAGAGGCTAAAAATCACCTCTTTTTCCTTTTCTCGATCAGACACTTAGAAAAAAAACGGAAAAAAAAAAAAAAAAAAATTGGATTTTTTCTAAGTACAAAATCGAGAGAGGCTAAAAATCACCTCTTTTTCCTTCTCTCGATCAGACACTTAGAAAAAAAACGGAAAAAAAAAAAAAAAAATTTTTGATTTTTTGTAAGTACAAAATCGAGAGTGGCTAAAAATCACCTCTTTTTCCTTCTCTCGATCAGACACTTAGAAAAAAAAATGAAAAAAAAAAAAAAAAAATTGGATTTTTTCTAAGTACAAAATCGAGAGTGGCTAAAAATCACCTCTTTTTCCTTCTCTCGATCAAACACTTAGAAAAAAAACGGAAAAAAAAAAAAAAAAAATTTGGATTTTTTCTAAGTACAAAATCGAGAGAGGCTAAAAATCACCTCTTTTTCCTTCTCTCGATCAGACACTTAGAAAAAAAAATGAAAAAAAAAAAAAAAAAATTGGATTTTTTCTAAGTACAAAATCGAGAGAGGCTAAAAATCACCTCTTTTTCCTTCTCTCGATCGGACACTTAGAAAAAAAAAAAAAAAAAAAAAAAATTTGGATTTTTTCTAAGTACAAAATCGAGAGAGGCTAAAAATCACCTCTTTTTCCTTCTCTCGATCAGACACTTAGAAAAAAAACGGAAAAAAAAAATAAAAAATTTTGGATTTTTTCTAAGTACAAAATCGAGAGAGGCTAAAAATCACCTCTTTTTCCTTCTCTCGATCAGACACTTAGAAAAAAAACGGAAAAAAAAAAAAAAAAAATTTGGATTTTTTAAGTACAAAATCGAGAGAGGCTAAAAATCACCTCTTTTTCCTTCTCTCGATCGGACACTTAGAAAAAAAAAAAAAAAAAAAAAATTTGGATTTTTTCTAAGTACAAAATCGAGAGAGGCTAAAAATCACCTCTTTTTCCTTCTCTCGATCAGACACTTAGAAAAAAAACGGAAAAAAAAAAAAAAAAAAATTGGATTTTTTCTAAGTACAAAATCGAGAGAGGCTAAAAATCACCTATTTTTCCTTCTCTCGATCAGACTCTTAGAAAAAAAACGGAAAAAAAAAAAAAAAAAATTTGGATTTTTTCTAAGTACAAAATCGAGAGAGGCTAAAAAACACCTCTTTTTCCTTCTCTCGATCAGACACTTAGAAAAAAAACGGAAAAAAAAAAAAAAAATGTGGATTTTTTTCTAAGTACAAAATCGAGAGAGGCTAAAAATCACCTCTTTTTCCTTCTCTCGATCGGACACTTAGAAAAAAAAAAAAAAAAAAAAAATTTGGATTTTTTCTAAGTACAAAATCGAGAGAGGCTAAAAATCACCTCTTTTTCCTTCTCTCGATCAGACACTTAGAAAAAAAACGGAAAAAAAAAATAAAAAATTTGGATTTTTTCTAAGTACAAAATCGAGAGAGGCTAAAAATCACCTCTTTTTCCTTCTCTCGATCGGACACTTAGAAAAAAAAAAAAAAAAAAAAAAAATTTGGATTTTTTCTAAGTACAAAATCGAGAGAGGCTAAAAATCACCTCTTTTTCCTTCTCTCGATCAGACACTTAGAAAAAAAACGGAAAAAAAAAAAAAAAAAATTTGGATTTTTTCTAAGTACAAAATCGAGAGAGGCTAAAAATCACCTCTTTTTCCTTCTCTCGATCGGACACTTAGAAAAAAAAAAAAAAAAAAAAAAAAAAATTGGATTTTTTCTAAGTACAAAATCGAGAGAGGCTAAAAATCACCTCTTTTTCCTTCTCTCGATCAGACACTTAGAAAAAAAACGGAAAAAAAAAAAAAAAAAATTTGGATTTTTTCTAAGTACAAAATCGAGAGAGGCTAAAAATCACCTCTTTTTCCTTCTCTCGATCAGACACTTAGAAAAAAAAATGAAAAAAAAAAAAAAAAAATTGGATTTTTTCTAAGTACAAAATCGAGAGAGGCTAAAAATCACCTCTTTTTCCTTCTCTCGATCAGACACTTAGAAAAAAAACGGAAAAAAAAAAAAAAAATTTGGATTTTTTCTAAGTACAAAATCGAGAGAGGCTAAAAATCACCTCTTTTTCCTTTTCTCGATCAGACACTTAGAAAAAAAACGGAAAAAAAAAAAAAAAAAATTTGGATTTTTTCTAAGTACAAAATCGAGAGAGGCTAAAAATCACCTCTTTTTCCTTCTCTCGATCAGACACTTAGAAAAAAAAAGGAAAAAAAAAAAAAAAATTGGAATTTTTCTAAGTACAAAATCGAGAGAGGCTAAAAATCACCTCTTTTTCCTTTTCTCGATCAGACACTTAGAAAAAAAACAAAAAAAAAAAAAAAAAAAAATTGGATTTTTTCTAAGTACAAAATCGAGAGAGGCTAAAAATCACCTCTTTTTCCTTCTCTCGATCAGACACTTAGAAAAAAAACGGGAAAAAAAAAATAAAAAATTTGGATTTTTTCTAAGTACAAAATCGAGAGTGGCTTAAAATCACCTCTTTTTCCTTCTCTCGATCAGACACTTAGAAAAAAAACGGAAAAAAAAAAAAAAAAAATTTGGATTTTTTCTAAGTACAAAATCGAGAGTGGCTAAAAATCACCTCTTTTTCCTTCTCTCGATCAGACACTTAGAAAAAAAACGGAAAAAAAAAAAAAAAAAATTTGGATTTTTTCTAAGTACAAAATCGAGAGAGGCTAAAAATCACCTCTTTTTCCTTTTCTCGATCAGACACTTAAAAAAAAACGGAAAAAAAAAAAAAAAAAATTTGGATTTTTTCTAAGTACAAAATCGAGAGTGGCTAAAAATCACCTCTTTTTCCTTCTCTTGATCAGACACTTAGAAAACAAACGGAAAAAAAAAAAAAAAAAATTGGATTTTTTCTAAGTACAAAATCGAGAGTGGCTAAAAATCACCTCTTTTTCCTTCTCTCGATCAGACACTTAGAAAAAAAAATGAAAAAAAAAAAAAAAAAAATTGGATTTTTTCTAAGTACAAAATCGAGAGAGGCTAAAAATCACCTCTTTTTCCTTCTCTCGATCAGACACTTAGAAAAAAAACGGGAAAAAAAAAATAAAAAATTTGGATTTTTTCTAAGTACAAAATCGAGAGTGGCTTAAAATCACCTCTTTTTCCTTCTCTCGATCAGACACTTAGAAAAAAAACGGAAAAAAAAAAAAAAAAAATTTGGATTTTTTCTAAGTACAAAATCGAGAGTGGCTAAAAATCACCTCTTTTTCCTTCTCTCGATCAGACACTTAGAAAAAAAACGGAAAAAAAAAAAAAAAAATTTGGATTTTTTCTAAGTACAAAATCGAGAGAGGCTAAAAATCACCTCTTTTTCCTTTTCTCGATCAGACACTTAAAAAAAAACGGAAAAAAAAAAAAAAAAAATTTGGATTTTTTCTAAGTACAAAATCGAGAGTGGCTAAAAATCACCTCTTTTTCCTTCTCTTGATCAGACACTTAGAAAACAAACGGAAAAAAAAAAAAAAAAAATTGGATTTTTTCTAAGTACAAAATCGAGAGTGGCTAAAAATCACCTCTTTTTCCTTCTCTCGATCAGACACTTAGAAAAAAAAATGAAAAAAAAAATAAAAAAATTGGATTTTTTCTAAGTACAAAATCGAGAGAGGCTAAAAATCACCTCTTTTTCCTTCTCTCGATCAGACACTTAGAAAAAAAACGGAAAAAAAAAAAAAAAAATTTGGATTTTTTCTAAGTACAAAATCGAGAGAGGCTAAAAATCACCTCTTTTTCCTTCTCTCGATCAGACACTTAGAAAAAAAAAGGAAAAAAAAAAAAAAAATTGGAATTTTTCTAAGTACAAAATCGAGAGAGGCTAAAAATCACCTCTTTTTCCTTTTCTCGATCAGACACTTAGAAAAAAAACGGAAAAAAAAAAAAAAAAAAATTGGATTTTTTCTAAGTACAAAATCGAGAGAGGCTAAAAATCACCTCTTTTTCCTTCTCTCGATCAGACACTTAGAAAAAAAACGGGAAAAAAAAAATAAAAAATTTGGATTTTTTCTAAGTACAAAATCGAGAGTGGCTTAAAATCACCTCTTTTTCCTTCTCTCGATCAGACACTTAGAAAAAAAACGGAAAAAAAAAAAAAAAAAATTTGGATTTTTTCTAAGTACAAAATCGAGAGTGGCTAAAAATCACCTCTTTTTCCTTCTCTCGATCAGACACTTAGAAAAAAAACGGAAAAAAAAAAAAAAAAAATTTGGATTTTTTCTAAGTACAAAATCGAGAGAGGCTAAAAATCACCTCTTTTTCCTTTTCTCGATCAGACACTTAAAAAAAAACGGAAAAAAAAAAAAAAAAAATTTGGATTTTTTCTAAGTACAAAATCGAGAGTGGCTAAAAATCACCTCTTTTTCCTTCTCTTGATCAGACACTTAGAAAACAAACGGAAAAAAAAAAAAAAAAAATTGGATTTTTTCTAAGTACAAAATCGAGAGTGGCTAAAAATCACCTCTTTTTCCTTCTCTCGATCAGACACTTAGAAAAAAAAATGAAAAAAAAAATAAAAAAATTGGATTTTTTCTAAGTACAAAATCGAGAGAGGCTAAAAATCACCTCTTTTTCCTTCTCTCGATCAGACACTTAGAAAAAAAACGGAAAAAAAAAAAAAAAACATTTGGATTTTTTCTAAGTACAAAATCGAGAGTGGCTAAAAATCACCTCTTTTTCCTTCTCTCGATCAGACACTTAGAAAAAAAACGAAAAAAAAAAAAAAAAAAATTTGGATTTTTTCTAAGTACAAAATCGAGAGAGGCTAAAAATCACCTCTTTTTCCTTTTCTCGATCAGACACTTAGAAAAAAAACGGAAAAAAAAAAAAAAAAAAATTGGATTTTTTCTAAGTACAAAATCGAGAGTGGCTAAAAATCACCTCTTTTTCCTTCTCTCGATCAGACACTTAGAAAAAAAAATGAAAAAAAAAAAAAAAAAATTGGATTTTTTCTAAGTACAAAATCGAGAGAGGCTAAAAATCACCTCTTTTTCCTTCTCTCGATCAGACACTTAGAAAAAAAACGGAAAAAAAAAAAAAAAAAATTTGGATTTTTTCTAAGTACAAAATCGAGAGTGGCTAAAAATCACCTCTTTTTCCTTCTCTCGATCAGACACTTAGAAAAAAAACGGAAAAAAAAAAAAAAAAATTTGGATTTTTTCTAAGTACAAAATCGAGAGAGGCTAAAAATCACCTCTTTTTTCCTTTTCTCGATCAGACACTTAGAAAAAAAACGGAAAAAAAAAAAAAAAAAATTGGATTTTTTCTAAGTACAAAATCGAGAGAGGCTAAAAATCACCTCTTTTTCCTTCTCTCGATCAGACACTTAGAAAAAAAACGGAAAAAAAAAAAAAAAAAATTTGGATTTTTTCTAAGTACAAAATCGAGAGAGGCTAAAAATCACCTCTTTTTTCTTCTCTCGATCAGACACTTAGAAAAAAAACGGAAAAAAAAAAAAAAAAATTTTTGATTTTTTGTAAGTACAAAATCGAGAGTGGCTAAAAATCACCTCTTTTTCCTTCTCTCGATCAGACACTTAGAAAAAAAAATGAAAAAAAAAAAAAAAAAATTGGATTTTTTCTAAGTACAAAATCGAGAGTGGCTAAAAATCACCTCTTTTTCCTTCTCTCGATCAAACACTTAGAAAAAAAACGGAAAAAAAAAACGGAAAAAAATTTGGATTTTTTCTAAGTACAAAATCGAGAGAGGCTAAAAATCACCTCTTTTTCCTTCTCTCGATCAGACACTTAGAAAAAAAAATGAAAAAAAAAAAAAAAAAAATTGGATTTTTTCTAAGTACAAAATCGAGAGAGGCTAAAAATCACCTCTTTTTCCTTCTCTCGATCAGACACTTAGAAAAAAAACGGAAAAAAAAAAAAAAAAAATTTGGATTTTTTCTAAGTACAAAATCGAGAGAGGCTAAAAATCACCTCTTTTTCCTTTTCTCGATCAGACACTTAGAAAAAAAACGGAAAAAAAAAAAAAAAAAATTTGGATTTTTTCTAAGTACAAAATCGAGAGTGGCTAAAAATCACCTCTTTTTCCTTCTCTCGATCAGACACTTAGAAAAAAAACGGAAAAAAAAAAAAAAAAAATTTGGATTTTTTCTAAGTACAAAATCGAGAGTGGCTAAAAATCACCTCTTTTTCCTTCTCTCGATCAGACACTTAGAAAAAAAAAAGAAAAAAAAAAAAAAATAATTGGATTTTTTCTAAGTACAAAATCGAGAGAGGCTAAAAATCACCTCTTTTTCTTTCTCTCGATCAGACACTTAGAAAAAAAACGGAAAAAAAAAAAAAAAAAATTTGGATTTTTTCTAAGTACAAAATCGAGAGTGGCTAAAAATCACCTCTTTTTCCTTCTCTCGATCAGACACTTAGAAAAAAAACGAAAAAAAAAAAAAAAAAAATTTGGATTTTTTCTAAGTACAAAATCGAGAGAGGCTAAAAATCACCTCTTTTTCCTTTTCTCGATCAGACACTTAGAAAAAAAACGGAAAAAAAAAAAAAAAAAATTTGGATTTTTTCTTAGTACAAAATCGAGAGAGGCTAAAAATCTCCTCTTTTTCCTTCTCTCGATCAGACACTTAGAAAAAAAACGGAAAAAAAAAAAAAAAATTTGAATTTTTTCTAAGTACAAAATCGAGAGTGGCTAAAAATCACCTCTTTTTCCTTCTCTCGATCAGACACTTAGAAAAAAAACGGAAAAAAAAAAAAAAAAAATTTGGATTTTTTCTAAGTACAAAATCGAGAGTGGCTAAAAATCACCTCTTTTTCCTTCTCTCGATCAGACACTTAGAAAAAAAAATGAAAAAAAAAAAAAAAAAATTGGATTTTTTCTAAGTACAAAATCGAGAGAGGCTAAAAATCACCTCTTTTTCCTTCTCTCGATCAGACACTTAGAAAAAAAACGGAAAAAAAAAAAAAAAAAATTTGGATTTTTTCTAAGTACAAAATCGAGAGTGGCTAAAAATCACCTCTTTTTCCTTCTCTCGATCAGACACTTAGAAAAAAAACGGAAAAAAAAAAAAAAAAATTTGGATTTTTTCTAAGTACAAAATCGAGAGAGGCTAAAAATCACCTCTTTTTCCTTTTCTCGATCAGACACTTAGAAAAAAACGGAAAAAAAAAAAAAAAAAATTTGGATTTTTTCTAAGTACAAAATCGAGAGAGGCTAAAAATCACCTCTTTTTCCTTCTCTCGATCAGACACTTAGAAAAAAAACGGAAAAAAAAAAAAAAATTTGGATTTTTTCTAAGTACAAAATCGAGAGTGGCTAAAAATCACCTCTTTTTCCTTCTCTCGATCAGACACTTAGAAAAAAAACGGAAAAAAAAAAAAAAAAAATGTGGATTTTTTCTAAGTACAAAATCGAGAGTGGCTAAAAATCACCTCTTTTTCCTTCTCTCGATCAGACACTTAGAAAAAAAAATGAAAAAAAAAAAAAAAAAATTGGATTTTTTCTAAGTACAAAATCGAGAGAGGCTAAAAATCACCTCTTTTTCCTTCTCTCGATCAGACACTTAGAAAAAAAACGGAAAAAAAAAAAAAAAAAATTTGGATTTTTTCTAAGTACAAAATCGAGAGTGGCTAAAAATCACCTCTTTTTCCTTCTCTCGATCAGACACTTAGAAAAAAAACGGAAAAAAAAAAAAAAAATTTGGATTTTTTCTAAGTACAAAATCGAGAGAGGCTAAAAATCACCTCTTTTTCCTTTTCTCGATCAGACACTTAGAAAAAAAACGGAAAAAAAAAAAAAAAAAATTTGGATTTTTTCTAAGTACAAAATCGAGAGAGGCTAAAAATCACCTCTTTTTCCTTCTCTCGATCAGACACTTAGAAAAAAAACAGAAATAAAAAAAAAAAAATTTGGATTTTTTCTAAGTACAAAATCGAGAGAGGCTAAAAATCACCTCTTTTTCCTTCTCTCGCCAGACACTTAGAAAAAAAACGGAAAAAAAAAAAAAAAAAAATTGGATTTTTTCTAACTACAAAATCGAGAGAGGCTAAAAATCACCTCTTTTTCCTTCTCTCGATCGGACACTTAGAAAAAAAAAAAAAAAAAAAAAAAATTTGGATTTTTTCTAAGTACAAAATCGAGAGAGGCTAAAAATCACCTCTTTTTCCTTCTCTCGATCAGACACTTAGAAAAAAAACGGAAAAAAAAAAAAAAAAAATTTGGATTTTTTCTAAGTACAAAATCGAGAGAGGCTAAAAATCACCTCTTTTTCCTTCTCTCGATCGGACACTTAGAAAAAAAAAAAAAAAAAAAAAAAATTTGGATTTTTTCTAAGTACAAAATCGAGAGAGGCTAAAAATCACCTCTTTTTCCTTCTCTCGATCAGACACTTAGAAAAAAAACGGAAAAAAAAATAAAAAATTTGGATTTTTTCTAAGTACAAAATCGAGAGACGCTAAAAATCACCTCTTTTTCCTTCTCTCGATCAGACACTTAGAAAAAAAACGGAAAAAAAAAAAAAAAAAATTTGGATTTTTTCTAAGTACAAAATCGAGAGAGGCTAAAAATCACCTCTTTTTCCTTCTCTCGATCAGACACTTAGAAAAAAAACGGAAAAAAAAAAAAAAAATTTGGATTTTTTCTAAGTACAAAATCGAGAGAGGCTAAAAATCACCTCTTTTTCCTTCTCTCGATCGGACACTTAGAAAAAAAAAAAAAAAAAAAAAAATTTGGATTTTTTCTAAGTACAAAATCGAGAGAGGCTAAAAATCACCTCTTTTTCCTTCTCTCGATCAGACACTTAGAAAAAAAACGGAAAAAAAAAAAAAAAAATTTGATTTTTTCTAAGTACAAAATCGAGAGAGGCTAAAAATCACCTCTTTTTCCTTCTCTCGATCGGACACTTAGAAAAAAAAAAAAAAAAAATAAAAAAAAATTTGATTTTTTCTAAGTACAAAATCGAGAGAGGCTAAAAATCACCTCTTTTTCCTTCTCTCGATCAGACACTTAGAAAAAAAACGGAAAAAAAAAAAAAAAAAATTGGATTTTTTCTAAGTACAAAATCGAGAGAGGCTAAAAATCACCTCTTTTTCCTTCTCTCGATCGGACACTTAGAAAAAAAATAAAAAAATAAAAAAATATTGGATTTTTTCTAAGTACAAAATCGAGAGAGGCTAAAAATCACCTCTTTTTCCTTCTCTCGATCGGACACTTAGAAAAAAAAAAAAAAAAAAAAAAAATTTGGATTTTTTCTAAGTACAAAATCGAGAGAGGCTAAAAATCACCTCTTTTTCCTTCTCTCGATCAGACACTTAGAAAAAAAACGGAAAAAAAAAAAAAAAAATTTGGATTTTTTCTAAGTACAAAATCGAGAGAGGCTAAAAATCACCTCTTTTTCCTTCTCTCGATCGGACACTTAGAAAAAAAAAAAAAAAAAAAAAAAAAATTGGATTTTTTCTAAGTACAAAATCGAGAGAGGCTAAAATGCACCTCTTTTTCCTTCTCTCGATCAGACACTTAGAAAAAAAACGGAAAAAAAAAAAAAAAAATTTGGATTTTTTCTAAGTACAAAATCGAGAGAGGCTAAAAATCACCTCTTTTTCCTTCTCTCGATCAGACACTTAGAAAAAAAAATGAAAAAAAAACAAAAAAATTGGATTTTTTCTAAGTACAAAATCAAGAGAGGTAAAAATCACCTCTTTTTCCTTCTCTCGATCAGACACTTAGAAAAAAAACGGAAAAAAAAAAAAAAAAAATTCGGATTTTTTTCTAAGTACAAAATCGAGAGAGGCTAAAAATCACCTCTTTTTCCTTCTCTCGATCGGACACTTAGAAAAAAAATAAATAAATAAAAAAAAAATTTGGATTTTTTCTAAGTACAAAATCGAGAGAGGCTAAAAATCACCTCTTTTTCCTTCTCTCGATCAGACACTAAGAATAAAAACGGAAAAAAAAAAAAAATAAATTTGGATTTTTTCTAAGTACAAAATCGATAGAGGCTAAAAATCACCTCTTTTTCCTTCTCTCGATCAGACACTTAGAAAAAAAACGGAAAAAAAAAAAAAAAAAATTTGGATTTTTTCTAAGTACAAAATCGAGAGAGGCTAAAAATCACCTCTTTTTCCTTCTCTCGATCAGACACTAAGAAAAAAAACAGAAAAAAAAAAAAAAAAATTTGGATTTTTTCTAAGTACAAAATCGAGAGAGGCTAAAAATCACCTCTTTTTCCTTCTCTCGATCGGACACTTAGAAAAAAAAAAAAAAAAAAAAATGTGGATTTTTTCTAAGTACAAAATCGAGAGAGGCTAAAAATCACCTCTTTTTCCTTCTCTCGATCAGACACTTAGAAAAAAAACGGAAAAAAAAAAAAAAAAAATTTGGATTTTTTCTAAGTACAAAATCGAGAGAGGCTAAAAATCACCTCTTTTTCCTTCTTTCGATCAGACACTTAGAAAAAAAACGGAAAAAAAAAAAAAAAAAATTTGGATTTTTTTCTAAGTACAAAATCGAGAGAGGCTAAAAATCACCTCTTTTTCCTTCTCTCGATCGGACACTTAGAAAAAAAAAAAAAAAAAAAAAATTTGGATTTTTTCTAAGTACAAAATCGAGAGAGGCTAAAAATCACCTCTTTTTCCTTCTCTCGATCAGACACTTAGAAAAAAAACGGAAAAAAAAAAATAAAAAATTTGGATTTTTTCTAAGTACAAAATCGAGAGAGGCTAAAAATCACCTCTTTTTCCTTCTCTCGATCAGACACTTAGAAAAAAAACGGAAAAAAAAAAAAAAAAAATTGGATTTTTTCTAAGTACAAAATCGAGAGAGGCTAAAAATCACCTCTTTTTCCTTCTCTCGATCGGACACTTAGGAAAAAAAAAAAAAAAAAAAAAAAATTGGATTTTTTCTAAGTACAAAATCGAGAGAGGCTAAAAATCACCTCTTTTTCCTTCTCTCGATCAGACACTTAGAAAAAAAACGGAAAAAAAAAAAAAAAAAAATTTGGATTTTTTCTAACTACAAAATCGAGAGAGGCTAAAAATCACCTCTTTTTCCTTCTCTCGATCAGACACTTAGAAAAAAAAATGGAAAAAAAAAAAAAAAAAAATTTGGATTTTTTCTAAGTACAAAATCGAGAGAGGCTAAAAATCACCTCTTTTTCCTTCTCTCGATCAGACACTTAGAAAAATAACGGAAAAAAAAAAAAAAAAAATTTGGATTTTTTCTAAGTACAAAATCGAGAGAGGCTAAAAATCACCTATTTTTCCTTCTCTCGATCAGACACTTAGAAAAAAAACGGAAAAAAAAAAAAAAAAATTTGGATTTTTTCTAAGTACAAAATCGAGAGAGGCTAAAAATCACCTCTTTTTCCTTCTCTCGATCGGACACTTAGAAAAAAAAAAAAAAAAAAAAAAATTTGGATTTTTTCTAAGTACAAAATCGAGAGAGGCTAAAAATCACCTCTTTTTCCTTCTCTCGATCAGACACTTAGAAAAAAAACGGAAAAAAAAAAAAAAAAAATTGGATTTTTTCTAAGTACAAAATCGAGAGAGGCTAAAAATCACCTCTTTTTCCTTCTCTCGATCAGACACTTAGAAAAAAAACAGAAAAAAAATAATAAAAATTTGGATTTTTTCTAAGTACAAAATCGAGAGAGGCTAAAAATCACCTCTTTTTCCTTCTCTCGATCGGACACTTAGAAAAAAAAAAAAAAAAAAAAAATTTCGATTTTTTCTAAGTACAAAATCGAGAGAGGCTAAAAATCACCTCTTTTTCCTTCTCTCGATCAGACACTTAGAAAAAAAACGGAAAAAAAAAAAAAAAAATTTTGGATTTTTTCTAAGTACAAAATCGAGAGAGGCTAAAAATCACCTCTTTTTCCTTCTCTCGATCAGACACTTAGAAAAAAAACGGAAAAAAAAAAAAAAAAATTTGGATTTTTTCTAAGTACAAAATCGAGAGAGGCTAAAAATCACCTCTTTTTCCTTCTCTCGATCGGACACTTAGAAAAAAAAAAAAAAAAAAAAAAAATTTGGATTTTTTCTAAGTACAAAATCGAGAGAGGCTAAAAATCACCTCTTTTTCCTTCTCTCGATCAGACACTTAGAAAAAAAACGGAAAAAAAAAAAAAAAAATTTGGATTTTTTCTAAGTACAAAATCGAGAGAGGCTAAAAATCACCTCTTTTTCCTTCTCTCGATCAGACACTTAGAAAAAAAACAGAAAAAAAATAATAAAAATTTGGATTTTTTCTAAGTACAAAATCGAGAGAGGCTAAAAATCACCTCTTTTTCCTTCTCTCGATCGGACACTTAGAAAAAAAAAAAAAAAAAAAAAAAAATTTGGATTTTTTCTAAGTACAAAATCGAGAGAGGCTAAAAATCACCTCTTTTTCCTTCTCTCGATCAGACACTTAGAAAAAAAACGGAAAAAAAAAATAAAAAATTTTGGATTTTTTCTAAGTACAAAATCGAGAGAGGCTAAAAATCACCTCTTTTTCCTTCTCTCGATCAGACACTTAGAAAAAAAACGGAAAAAAAAAAAAAAAAAATTTGGATTTTTTCTAAGTACAAAATCGAGAGAGGCTAAAAATCACCTCTTTTTCCTTCTCTCGATCGGACACTTAGAAAAAAAAAAAAAAAAAAATTTGGATTTTTTCTAAGTACAAAATCGAGAGAGGCTAAAAATCACCTCTTTTTCCTTCTCTCGATCAGACACTTAGAAAAAAAACGGAAAAAAAAAAAAAAAAAAATTGGATTTTTTCTAAGTACAAAATCGAGAGAGGCTAAAAATCACCTATTTTTCCTTCTCTCGATCAGACTCTTAGAAAAAAAACGGAAAAAAAAAAAAAAAAAATTTGGATTTTTTCTAAGTACAAAATCGAGAGAGGCTAAAAATCACCTCTTTTTCCTTCTCTCGATCAGACACTTAGAAAAAAAACGGAAAAAAAAAAAAAAAAATGTGGATTTTTTTCTAAGTACAAAATCGAGAGAGGCTAAAAATCACCTCTTTTTCCTTCTCTCGATCGGACACTTAGAAAAAAAAAAAAAAAAAAAAAAATTTGGATTTTTTCTAAGTACAAAATCGAGAGAGGCTAAAAATCACCTCTTTTTCCTTCTCTCGATCAGACACTTAGAAAAAAAACGGAAAAAAAAAAAAAAAAATTTGGATTTTTTCTAAGTACAAAATCGAGAGAGGCTAAAAATCACCTCTTTTTCCTTCTCTCGATCGGACACTTAGAAAAAAAAAAAAAAAAAAAAAAAAAATTGGATTTTTTCTAAGTACAAAATCGAGAGAGGCTAAAATGCACCTCTTTTTCCTTCTCTCGATCAGACACTTAGAAAAAAAACGGAAAAAAAAAAAAAAAAATTTGGATTTTTTCTAAGTACAAAATCGAGAGAGGCTAAAAATCACCTCTTTTTCCTTCTCTCGATCAGACACTTAGAAAAAAAAATGAAAAAAAAACAAAAAAAATTGGATTTTTTCTAAGTACAAAATCAAGAGAGGTAAAAATCACCTCTTTTTCCTTCTCTCGATCAGACACTTAGAAAAAAAACGGAAAAAAAAAAAAAAAAAATTCGGATTTTTTTCTAAGTACAAAATCGAGAGAGGCTAAAAATCACCTCTTTTTCCTTCTCTCGATCGGACACTTAGAAAAAAATAAATAAATAAAAAAAAAATTTGGATTTTTTCTAAGTACAAAATCGAGAGAGGCTAAAAATCACCTCTTTTTCCTTCTCTCGATCAGACACTAAGAATAAAAACGGAAAAAAAAAAAAAAAAATTTGGATTTTTTCTAAGTACAAAATCGATAGAGGCTAAAAATCACCTCTTTTTCCTTCTCTCGATCAGACACTTAGAAAAAAAACGGGAAAAAAAAAAATAAAAAATTTGGATTTTTTCTAAGTACAAAATCGAGAGAGGCTAAAAATCACCTCTTTTTCCTTCTCTCGATCAGACACTTAGAAAAAAAACGGAAAAAAAAAAAAAAAAATTTGGATTTTTTCTAAGTACAAAATCGAGAGAGGCTAAAAATCACCTCTTTTTCCTTCTCTCGATCGGACACTTAGAAAAAAAAAAAAAAAAAAAAAATGTGGATTTTTTCTAAGTACAAAATCGAGAGAGGCTAAAAATCACCTCTTTTTCCTTCTCTCGATCAGACACTTAGAAAAAAAACGGAAAAAAAAAAAAAAAATTTGGATTTTTTCTAAGTACAAAATCGAGAGAGGCTAAAAATCACCTCTTTTTCCTTCTCTCGATCAGACACTTAGAAAAAAAACGGAAAAAAAAAAAAAAAAAATTTGGATTTTTTTCTAGGTACAAAATCGAGAGAGGCTAAAAATCACCTCTTTTTCCTTCTCTCGATCGGACACTTAGAAAAAAAAAAAAAAAAAAAAAAATTTGGATTTTTTCTAAGTACAAAATCGAGAGAGGCTAAAAATCACCTCTTTTTCCTTCTCTCGATCAGACACTTAGAAAAAAAACGGAAAAAAAAAAAAAAAAAATTTGGATTTTTTCTAACTACAAAATCGAGAGAGGCTAAAAATCACCTCTTTTTCCTTCTCTCGATCAGACACTTAGAAAAAAAAATGGAAAAAAAAAAAAAAAAAAATTTGGATTTTTTCTAAGTACAAAATCGAGAGAGGCTAAAAATCACCTCTTTTTCCTTCTCTCGATCAGACACTTAGAAAAATAACGGAAAAAAAAAAAAAAAAATTTGGATTTTTTCTAAGTACAAAATCGAGAGAGGCTAAAAATCACCTCTTTTTCCTTCTCTCGATCAGACACTTAGAAAAAAAACGGAAAAAAAAAAAAAAAATTTGGATTTTTTCTAAGTACAAAATCGAGAGAGGCTAAAAATCACCTCTTTTTCCTTCTCTCGATCGGACACTTAGAAAAAAAAAAAAAAAAAAAAAAATTTGGATTTTTTCTAAGTACAAAATCGAGAGAGGCTAAAAATCACCTCTTTTTCCTTCTCTCGATCAGACACTTAGAAAAAAAACGGAAAAAAAAAAAAAAAAAATTGGATTTTTTCTAAGTACAAAATCGAGAGAGGCTAAAAATCACCTCTTTTTCCTTCTCTCGATCAGACACTTAGAAAAAAAACAGAAAAAAAATAATAAAAATTTGGATTTTTTCTAAGTACAAAATCGAGAGAGGCTAAAAATCACCTCTTCTTCCTTCTCTCGATCGGACACTTAGAAAAAAAAAAAAAAAAAATTTGGATTTTTTCTAAGTACAAAATCGAGAGAGGCTAAAAATCACCTCTTTTTCCTTCTCTCGATCAGACACTTAGAAAAAAAACGGAAAAAAAAAAAAAAAATTTTTGGATTTTTTCTAAGTACAAAATCGAGAGAGGCTAAAAATCACCTCTTTTTCCTTCTCTCGATCAGACACTTAGAAAAAAAACGGAAAAAAAAAAAAAAAAAATTTGGATTTTTTCTAAGTACAAAATCGAGAGAGGCTAAAAATCACCTCTTTTTCCTTCTCTCGATCAGACACTTAGAAAAAAAACGGAAAAAAAAAAAAAAAAATTTGGATTTTTTCTAAGTACAAAATCGAGAGAGGCTAAAAATCACCTCTTTTTCCTTCTCTCGATCAGACACTTAGAAAAAAAACAGAAAAAAAATAATAAAAATTTGGATTTTTTCTAAGTACAAAATCGAGAGAGGCTAAAAATCACCTCTTTTTCCTTCTCTCGATCGGACACTTAGAAAAAAAAAAAAAAAAAAAAAAAAATTTGGATTTTTTCTAAGTACAAAATCGAGAGAGGCTAAAAATCACCTCTTTTTCCTTCTCTCGATCAGACACTTAGAAAAAAAACGGAAAAAAAAAATAAAAAATTTTGGATTTTTTCTAAGTACAAAATCGAGAGAGGCTAAAAATCACCTCTTTTTCCTTCTCTCGATCGGACACTTAGAAAAAAAAAAAAAAAAAAAAAAATTTGGATTTTTTCTAAGTACAAAATCGAGAGAGGCTAAAAATCACCTCTTTTTCCTTCTCTCGATCAGACACTTAGAAAAAAAACGGAAAAAAAAAAAAAAAAAAATTGGATTTTTTCTAAGTACAAAATCGAGAGAGGCTAAAAATCACCTATTTTTCCTTCTCTCGATCAGACTCTTAGAAAAAAAACGGAAAAAAAAAAAAAAAAATTTGGATTTTTTCTAAGTACAAAATCGAGAGAGGCTAAAAATCACCTCTTTTTCCTTCTCTCGATCAGACACTTAGAAAAAAAACGGAAAAAAAAAAAAAAAAATGTGGATTTTTTTCTTAGTACAAAATCGAGAGAGGCTAAAAATCACCTCTTTTTCCTTCTCTCGATCGGACACTTAGAAAAAAAAAAAAAAAAAAAAAAATTTGGATTTTTTCTAAGTACAAAATCGAGAGAGGCTAAAAATCACCTCTTTTTCCTTCTCTCGATCAGACACTTAGAAAAAAAACGGAAAAAAAAAAAAAAAAAATTTGGATTTTTTCTAAGTACAAAATCGAGAGAGGCTAAAAATCACCTCTTTTTCCTTCTCTCGATCGGACACTTAGAAAAAAAAAAAAAAAAAAAAAAAAAATTGGATTTTTTCTAAGTACAAAATCGAGAGAGGCTAAAATGCACCTCTTTTTCCTTCTCTCGATCAGACACTTAGAAAAAAAACGGAAAAAAAAAAAAAAAAAATTGGATTTTTTCTAAGTACAAAATCGAGAGAGGCTAAAAATCACCTCTTTTTCCTTCTCTCGATCAGACACTTAGAAAAAAAAATGAAAAAAAAACAAAAAAAATTGGATTTTTTCTAAGTACAAAATCAAGAGAGGTAAAAATCACCTCTTTTTCCTTCTCTCGATCAGACACTTAGAAAAAAAACGGAAAAAAAAAAAAAAAAAATTCGGATTTTTTTCTAAGTACAAAATCGAGAGAGGCTAAAAATCACCTCTTTTTCCTTCTCTCGATCGGACACTTAGAAAAAAAATAAGTAAATAAAAAAAAAATTTGGATTTTTTCTAAGTACAAAATCGAGAGAGGCTAAAAATCACCTCTTTTTCCTTCTCTCGATCAGACACTAAGAATAAAAACGGAAAAAAAAAAAAAAAAAATTTGGATTTTTTCTAAGTACAAAATCGATAGAGGCTAAAAATCACCTCTTTTTCCTTCTCTCGATCAGACACTTAGAAAAAAAACGGAAAAAAAAAATAAAAAAATTTGGATTTTTTCTAAGTACAAAATCGAGAGAGGCTAAAAATCACCTCTTTTTCCTTCTCTCGATCAGACACTAAGAAAAAAAACAGAAAAAAAAAAAAAAAAATTTGGATTTTTTCTAAGTACAAAATCGAGAGAGGCTAAAAATCACCTCTTTTTCCTTCTCTCGATCGGACACTTAGAAAAAAAAAAAAAAATAAAAAATGTGGATTTTTTCTAAGTACAAAATCGAGAGAGGCTAAAAATCACCTCTTTTTCCTTCTCTCGATCAGACACTTAGAAAAAAAACGGAAAAAAAAAAAAAAAAATTTGGATTTTTTCTAAGTACAAAATCGAGAGAGGCTAAAAATCACCTCTTTTTCCTTCTCTCGATCAGACACTTAGAAAAAAAACGGAAAAAAAAAAAAAAAAAATTTGGATTTTTTTCTAGGTACAAAATCGAGAGAGGCTAAAAATCACCTCTTTTTCCTTCTCTCGATCGGACACTTAGAAAAAAAAAAAAAAAAAAAAAAAATTTGGATTTTTTCTAAGTACAAAATCGAGAGAGGCTAAAAATCACCTCTTTTTCCTTCTCTCGATCAGACACTTAGAAAAAAAACGGAAAAAAAAAAAAAAAAAATTTGGATTTTTTCTAACTACAAAATCGAGAGAGGCTAAAAATCACCTCTTTTTCCTTCTCTCGATCAGACACTTAGAAAAAAAAATGGAAAAAAAAAAAAAAAAAAATTTGGATTTTTTCTAAGTACAAAATCGAGAGAGGCTAAAAATCACCTCTTTTTCCTTCTCTCGATCAGACACTTAGAAAAATAACGGAAAAAAAAAAAAAAAAAATTTGGATTTTTTCTAAGTACAAAATCGAGAGAGGCTAAAAATCACCTCTTTTTCCTTCTCTCGATCAGACACTTAGAAAAAAAACGGAAAAAAAAAAAAAAAATTTGGATTTTTTCTAAGTACAAAATCGAGAGAGGCTAAAAATCACCTCTTTTTCCTTCTCTCGATCGGACACTTAGAAAAAAAAAAAAAAAAAAAAAAATTTGGATTTTTTCTAAGTACAAAATCGAGAGAGGCTAAAAATCACCTCTTTTTCCTTCTCTCGATCAGACACTTAGAAAAAAAACGGAAAAAAAAAAAAAAAAAATTGGATTTTTTCTAAGTACAAAATCGAGAGAGGCTAAAAATCACCTCTTTTTCCTTCTCTCGATCAGACACTTAGAAAAAAAACAGAAAAAAAATAATAAAAATTTGGATTTTTTCTAAGTACAAAATCGAGAGAGGCTAAAAATCACCTCTTCTTCCTTCTCTCGATCGGACACTTAGAAAAAAAAAAAAAAAAAATTTGGATTTTTTCTAAGTACAAAATCGAGAGAGGCTAAAAATCACCTCTTTTTCCTTCTCTCGATCAGACACTTAGAAAAAAAACGGAAAAAAAAAAAAAAAATTTTTGGATTTTTTCTAAGTACAAAATCGAGAGAGGCTAAAAATCACCTCTTTTTCCTTCTCTCGATCAGACACTTAGAAAAAAAACGGAAAAAAAAAAAAAAAAAATTTGGATTTTTTCTAAGTACAAAATCGAGAGAGGCTAAAAATCACCTCTTTTTCCTTCTCTCGATCAGACACTTAGAAAAAAAACGGAAAAAAAAAAAAAAAAATTTGGATTTTTTCTAAGTACAAAATCGAGAGAGGCTAAAAATCACCTCTTTTTCCTTCTCTCGATCAGACACTTAGAAAAAAAACAGAAAAAAAATAATAAAAATTTGGATTTTTTCTAAGTACAAAATCGAGAGAGGCTAAAAATCACCTCTTTTTCCTTCTCTCGATCGGACACTTAGAAAAAAAAAAAAAAAAAAAAAAAAATTTGGATTTTTTCTAAGTACAAAATCGAGAGAGGCTAAAAATCACCTCTTTTTCCTTCTCTCGATCAGACACTTAGAAAAAAAACGGAAAAAAAAAATAAAAAATTTTGGATTTTTTCTAAGTACAAAATCGAGAGAGGCTAAAAATCACCTCTTTTTCCTTCTCTCGATCGGACACTTAGAAAAAAAAAAAAAAAAAAAAAAATTTGGATTTTTTCTAAGTACAAAATCGAGAGAGGCTAAAAATCACCTCTTTTTCCTTCTCTCGATCAGACACTTAGAAAAAAAACGGAAAAAAAAAAAAAAAAAAATTGGATTTTTTCTAAGTACAAAATCGAGAGAGGCTAAAAATCACCTATTTTTCCTTCTCTCGATCAGACTCTTAGAAAAAAAACGGAAAAAAAAAAAAAAAAATTTGGATTTTTTCTAAGTACAAAATCGAGAGAGGCTAAAAATCACCTCTTTTTCCTTCTCTCGATCAGACACTTAGAAAAAAAACGGAAAAAAAAAAAAAAAAATGTGGATTTTTTTCTTAGTACAAAATCGAGAGAGGCTAAAAATCACCTCTTTTTCCTTCTCTCGATCGGACACTTAGAAAAAAAAAAAAAAAAAAAAAAATTTGGATTTTTTCTAAGTACAAAATCGAGAGAGGCTAAAAATCACCTCTTTTTCCTTCTCTCGATCAGACACTTAGAAAAAAAACGGAAAAAAAAAAAAAAAAAATTTGGATTTTTTCTAAGTACAAAATCGAGAGAGGCTAAAAATCACCTCTTTTTCCTTCTCTCGATCGGACACTTAGAAAAAAAAAAAAAAAAAAAAAAAAAATTGGATTTTTTCTAAGTACAAAATCGAGAGAGGCTAAAATGCACCTCTTTTTCCTTCTCTCGATCAGACACTTAGAAAAAAAACGGAAAAAAAAAAAAAAAAAATTGGATTTTTTCTAAGTACAAAATCGAGAGAGGCTAAAAATCACCTCTTTTTCCTTCTCTCGATCAGACACTTAGAAAAAAAAATGAAAAAAAAACAAAAAAAATTGGATTTTTTCTAAGTACAAAATCAAGAGAGGTAAAAATCACCTCTTTTTCCTTCTCTCGATCAGACACTTAGAAAAAAAACGGAAAAAAAAAAAAAAAAAATTCGGATTTTTTTCTAAGTACAAAATCGAGAGAGGCTAAAAATCACCTCTTTTTCCTTCTCTCGATCGGACACTTAGAAAAAAAATAAGTAAATAAAAAAAAAATTTGGATTTTTTCTAAGTACAAAATCGAGAGAGGCTAAAAATCACCTCTTTTTCCTTCTCTCGATCAGACACTAAGAATAAAAACGGAAAAAAAAAAAAAAAAAATTTGGATTTTTTCTAAGTACAAAATCGATAGAGGCTAAAAATCACCTCTTTTTCCTTCTCTCGATCAGACACTTAGAAAAAAAACGGAAAAAAAAAATAAAAAAATTTGGATTTTTTCTAAGTACAAAATCGAGAGAGGCTAAAAATCACCTCTTTTTCCTTCTCTCGATCAGACACTAAGAAAAAAAACAGAAAAAAAAAAAAAAAAATTTGGATTTTTTCTAAGTACAAAATCGAGAGAGGCTAAAAATCACCTCTTTTTCCTTCTCTCGATCGGACACTTAGAAAAAAAAAAAAAAAAAAAAAATGTGGATTTTTTCTAAGTACAAAATCGAGAGAGGCTAAAAATCACCTCTTTTTCCTTCTCTCGATCAGACACTTAGAAAAAAAACGGAAAAAAAAAAAAAAAAAATTTGGATTTTTTCTAAGTACAAAATCGAGAGAGGCTAAAAATCACCTCTTTTTCCTTCTCTCGATCAGACACTTAGAAAAAAAACGGAAAAAAAAAAAAAAAAAATTTGGATTTTTTTCTAAGTACAAAATCGAGAGAGGCTAAAAATCACCTCTTTTTCCTTCTCTCGATCGGACACTTAGAAAAAAAATAAAAATAAAAAAAATTTGGATTTTTTCTAAGTACAAAATCGAGAGAGGCTAAAAATCACCTCTTTTTCCTTCTCTCGATCAGACACTTAGAAAAAAAACGGAAAAAAAAAAATAAAAATTTGGATTTTTTCTAAGTACAAAATCGAGAGAGGCTAAAAATCACCTCTTTTTCCTTCTCTCGATCAGACACTTAGAAAAAAAACGGAAAAAAAAAAAAAAAAATTTGGATTTTTTCTAAGTACAAAATCGAGAGAGGCTAAAAATCACCTCTTTTTCCTTCTCTCGATCGGACACTTAGGAAAAAAAAAAAAAAAAAAAAAATTGGATTTTTTCTAAGTACAAAATCGAGAGAGGCTAAAAATCACCTCTTTTTCCTTCTCTCGATCAGACACTTAGAAAAAAAACGGAAAAAAAAAAAAAAAAAATTTGGATTTTTTCTAAGTACAAAATCGAGAGAGGCTAAAAATCACCTCTTTTTCCTTCTCTCGATCGGACACTTAGAAAAAAAAAAAAAAAAAAAAAAAAAATTGGATTTTTTCTAAGTACAAAATCGAGAGAGGCTAAAATGCACCTCTTTTTCCTTCTCTCGATCAGACACTTAGAAAAAAAACGGAAAAAAAAAAAAAAAAAATTGGATTTTTTCTAAGTACAAAATCGAGAGAGGCTAAAAATCACCTCTTTTTCCTTCTCTCGATCAGACACTTAGAAAAAAAAATGAAAAAAAAACAAAAAAAATTGGATTTTTTCTAAGTACAAAATCAAGAGAGGTAAAAATCACCTCTTTTTCCTTCTCTCGATCAGACACTTAGAAAAAAAACGGAAAAAAAAAAAAAAAAAATTCGGATTTTTTTCTAAGTACAAAATCGAGAGAGGCTAAAAATCACCTCTTTTTCCTTCTCTCGATCGGACACTTAGAAAAAAAATAAGTAAATAAAAAAAAAATTTGGATTTTTTCTAAGTACAAAATCGAGAGAGGCTAAAAATCACCTCTTTTTCCTTCTCTCGATCAGACACTAAGAATAAAAACGGAAAAAAAAAAAAAAAAAATTTGGATTTTTTCTAAGTACAAAATCGATAGAGGCTAAAAATCACCTCTTTTTCCTTCTCTCGATCAGACACTTAGAAAAAAAACGGAAAAAAAAAATAAAAAAATTTGGATTTTTTCTAAGTACAAAATCGAGAGAGGCTAAAAATCACCTCTTTTTCCTTCTCTCGATCAGACACTAAGAAAAAAAACAGAAAAAAAAAAAAAAAAATTTGGATTTTTTCTAAGTACAAAATCGAGAGAGGCTAAAAATCACCTCTTTTTCCTTCTCTCGATCGGACACTTAGAAAAAAAAAAAAAAAAAAAAAATGTGGATTTTTTCTAAGTACAAAATCGAGAGAGGCTAAAAATCACCTCTTTTTCCTTCTCTCGATCAGACACTTAGAAAAAAAACGGAAAAAAAAAAAAAAAAATTTGGATTTTTTCTAAGTACAAAATCGAGAGAGGCTAAAAATCACCTCTTTTTCCTTCTCTCGATCAGACACTTAGAAAAAAAACGGAAAAAAAAAAAAAAAAATTTGGATTTTTTTCTAGGTACAAAATCGAGAGAGGCTAAAAATCACCTCTTTTTCCTTCTCTCGATCGGACACTTAGAAAAAAAAAAAAAAAAAAAAAAAATTTGGATTTTTTCTAAGTACAAAATCGAGAGAGGCTAAAAATCACCTCTTTTTCCTTCTCTCGATCAGACACTTAGAAAAAAAACGGAAAAAAAAAAAAAAAAAATTTGGATTTTTTCTAACTACAAAATCGAGAGAGGCTAAAAATCACCTCTTTTTCCTTCTCTCGATCAGACACTTAGAAAAAAAAATGGAAAAAAAAAAAAAAAAAAATTTGGATTTTTTCTAAGTACAAAATCGAGAGAGGCTAAAAATCACCTCTTTTTCCTTCTCTCGATCAGACACTTAGAAAAATAACGGAAAAAAAAAAAAAAAAAATTTGGATTTTTTCTAAGTACAAAATCGAGAGAGGCTAAAAATCACCTCTTTTTCCTTCTCTCGATCAGACACTTAGAAAAAAAACGGAAAAAAAAAAAAAAAATTTGGATTTTTTCTAAGTACAAAATCGAGAGAGGCTAAAAATCACCTCTTTTTCCTTCTCTCGATCGGACACTTAGAAAAAAAAAAAAAAAAAAAAAAATTTGGATTTTTTCTAAGTACAAAATCGAGAGAGGCTAAAAATCACCTCTTTTTCCTTCTCTCGATCAGACACTTAGAAAAAAAACGGAAAAAAAAAAAAAAAAAATTGGATTTTTTCTAAGTACAAAATCGAGAGAGGCTAAAAATCACCTCTTTTTCCTTCTCTCGATCAGACACTTAGAAAAAAAACAGAAAAAAAATAATAAAAATTTGGATTTTTTCTAAGTACAAAATCGAGAGAGGCTAAAAATCACCTCTTCTTCCTTCTCTCGATCGGACACTTAGAAAAAAAAAAAAAAAAAATTTGGATTTTTTCTAAGTACAAAATCGAGAGAGGCTAAAAATCACCTCTTTTTCCTTCTCTCGATCAGACACTTAGAAAAAAAACGGAAAAAAAAAAAAAAAATTTTTGGATTTTTTCTAAGTACAAAATCGAGAGAGGCTAAAAATCACCTCTTTTTCCTTCTCTCGATCAGACACTTAGAAAAAAAACGGAAAAAAAAAAAAAAAAAATTTGGATTTTTTCTAAGTACAAAATCGAGAGAGGCTAAAAATCACCTCTTTTTCCTTCTCTCGATCAGACACTTAGAAAAAAAACGGAAAAAAAAAAAAAAAAATTTGGATTTTTTCTAAGTACAAAATCGAGAGAGGCTAAAAATCACCTCTTTTTCCTTCTCTCGATCAGACACTTAGAAAAAAAACAGAAAAAAAATAATAAAAATTTGGATTTTTTCTAAGTACAAAATCGAGAGAGGCTAAAAATCACCTCTTTTTCCTTCTCTCGATCGGACACTTAGAAAAAAAAAAAAAAAAAAAAAAAAATTTGGATTTTTTCTAAGTACAAAATCGAGAGAGGCTAAAAATCACCTCTTTTTCCTTCTCTCGATCAGACACTTAGAAAAAAAACGGAAAAAAAAAATAAAAAATTTTGGATTTTTTCTAAGTACAAAATCGAGAGAGGCTAAAAATCACCTCTTTTTCCTTCTCTCGATCGGACACTTAGAAAAAAAAAAAAAAAAAAAAAAATTTGGATTTTTTCTAAGTACAAAATCGAGAGAGGCTAAAAATCACCTCTTTTTCCTTCTCTCGATCAGACACTTAGAAAAAAAACGGAAAAAAAAAAAAAAAAAAATTGGATTTTTTCTAAGTACAAAATCGAGAGAGGCTAAAAATCACCTATTTTTCCTTCTCTCGATCAGACTCTTAGAAAAAAAACGGAAAAAAAAAAAAAAAAATTTGGATTTTTTCTAAGTACAAAATCGAGAGAGGCTAAAAATCACCTCTTTTTCCTTCTCTCGATCAGACACTTAGAAAAAAAACGGAAAAAAAAAAAAAAAAATGTGGATTTTTTTCTTAGTACAAAATCGAGAGAGGCTAAAAATCACCTCTTTTTCCTTCTCTCGATCGGACACTTAGAAAAAAAAAAAAAAAAAAAAAAATTTGGATTTTTTCTAAGTACAAAATCGAGAGAGGCTAAAAATCACCTCTTTTTCCTTCTCTCGATCAGACACTTAGAAAAAAAACGGAAAAAAAAAAAAAAAAAATTTGGATTTTTTCTAAGTACAAAATCGAGAGAGGCTAAAAATCACCTCTTTTTCCTTCTCTCGATCGGACACTTAGAAAAAAAAAAAAAAAAAAAAAAAAAATTGGATTTTTTCTAAGTACAAAATCGAGAGAGGCTAAAATGCACCTCTTTTTCCTTCTCTCGATCAGACACTTAGAAAAAAAACGGAAAAAAAAAAAAAAAAAATTGGATTTTTTCTAAGTACAAAATCGAGAGAGGCTAAAAATCACCTCTTTTTCCTTCTCTCGATCAGACACTTAGAAAAAAAAATGAAAAAAAAACAAAAAAAATTGGATTTTTTCTAAGTACAAAATCAAGAGAGGTAAAAATCACCTCTTTTTCCTTCTCTCGATCAGACACTTAGAAAAAAAACGGAAAAAAAAAAAAAAAAAATTCGGATTTTTTTCTAAGTACAAAATCGAGAGAGGCTAAAAATCACCTCTTTTTCCTTCTCTCGATCGGACACTTAGAAAAAAAATAAGTAAATAAAAAAAAAATTTGGATTTTTTCTAAGTACAAAATCGAGAGAGGCTAAAAATCACCTCTTTTTCCTTCTCTCGATCAGACACTAAGAATAAAAACGGAAAAAAAAAAAAAAAAAATTTGGATTTTTTCTAAGTACAAAATCGATAGAGGCTAAAAATCACCTCTTTTTCCTTCTCTCGATCAGACACTTAGAAAAAAAACGGAAAAAAAAAATAAAAAAATTTGGATTTTTTCTAAGTACAAAATCGAGAGAGGCTAAAAATCACCTCTTTTTCCTTCTCTCGATCAGACACTAAGAAAAAAAACAGAAAAAAAAAAAAAAAAATTTGGATTTTTTCTAAGTACAAAATCGAGAGAGGCTAAAAATCACCTCTTTTTCCTTCTCTCGATCGGACACTTAGAAAAAAAAAAAAAAAAAAAAAATGTGGATTTTTTCTAAGTACAAAATCGAGAGAGGCTAAAAATCACCTCTTTTTCCTTCTCTCGATCAGACACTTAGAAAAAAAACGGAAAAAAAAAAAAAAAAAATTTGGATTTTTTCTAAGTACAAAATCGAGAGAGGCTAAAAATCACCTCTTTTTCCTTCTCTCGATCAGACACTTAGAAAAAAAACGGAAAAAAAAAAAAAAAAAATTTGGATTTTTTTCTAAGTACAAAATCGAGAGAGGCTAAAAATCACCTCTTTTTCCTTCTCTCGATCGGACACTTAGAAAAAAAATAAAAATAAAAAAAATTTGGATTTTTTCTAAGTACAAAATCGAGAGAGGCTAAAAATCACCTCTTTTTCCTTCTCTCGATCAGACACTTAGAAAAAAAACGGAAAAAAAAAAATAAAAATTTGGATTTTTTCTAAGTACAAAATCGAGAGAGGCTAAAAATCACCTCTTTTTCCTTCTCTCGATCAGACACTTAGAAAAAAAACGGAAAAAAAAAAAAAAAAATTTGGATTTTTTCTAAGTACAAAATCGAGAGAGGCTAAAAATCACCTCTTTTTCCTTCTCTCGATCGGACACTTAGGAAAAAAAAAAAAAAAAAAAAAATTGGATTTTTTCTAAGTACAAAATCGAGAGAGGCTAAAAATCACCTCTTTTTCCTTCTCTCGATCAGACACTTAGAAAAAAAACGGAAAAAAAAAAAAAAAAATTTGGATTTTTTCTAACTACAAAATCGAGAGAGGCTAAAAATCACCTCTTTTTCCTTCTCTCGATCAGACACTTAGAAAAATAACGGAAAAAAAAAAAAAAAAAATTTGGATTTTTTCTAAGTACAAAATCGAGAGAGGCTAAAAATCACCTCTTTTTCCTTCTCTCGATCAGACACTTAGAAAAAAAACGGAAAAAAAAAAAAAAAAATTTGGATTTTTTCTAAGTACAAAATCGAGAGAGGCTGAAAATCACCTCTTTTTCCTTCTCTCGATCAGACACTTAGAAAAAAAACGGAAAAAAAAAAAAAAAAAATTGGATTTTTTCTAAGTACAAAATCGAGAGAGGCTAAAAATCACCTCTTTTTCCTTCTCTCGATCAGACACTTAGAAAAAAACCAGAAAAAAAATAATAAAAATTTGGATTTTTTCTAAGTACAAAATCGAGAGAGGCTAAAAATCACCTCTTTTTCCTTCTCTCGATCGGACACTTAGAAAAAAAAAAAAAAAAAAAAAATTTGGATTTTTTCTAAGTACAAAATCGAGAGAGGCTAAAAATCACCTCTTTTTCCTTCTCTCGATCAGACACTTAGAAAAAAAACGGAAAAAAAAAAAAAAAAATTTTGGATTTTTTCTAAGTACAAAATCGAGAGAGGCTAAAAATCACCTCTTTTTCCTTCTCTCGATCAGACACTTAGAAAAAAAACAGAAAAAAAAAAAAAAAAAAATTTGGATTTTTTCTAAGTACAAAATCGAGAGAGGCTAAAAATCACCTCTTTTTCCTTCTCTCGATCGGACACTTAGAAAAAAAAAAAAAAAAAAAAAAATTTGGATTTTTTCTAAGTACAAAATCGAGAGAGGCTAAAAATCACCTCTTTTTCCTTCTCTCGATCAGACACTTAGAAAAAAAACGGAAAAAAAAAAAAAAAAATTTGGATTTTTTCTAAGTACAAAATCGAGAGAGGCTAAAAATCACCTCTTTTTCCTTCTCTCGATCAGACACTTAGAAAAAAAACAGAAAAAAAATAATAAAAATTTGGATTTTTTCTAAGTACAAAATCGAGAGAGGCTAAAAATCACCTCTTTTTCCTTCTCTCGATCGGACACTTAGAAAAAAAAAAAAAAAAAAAAAAAATTTGGATTTTTTCTAAGTACAAAATCGAGAGAGGCTAAAAATCACCTCTTTTTCCTTCTCTCGATCAGACACTTAGAAAAAAAACGGAAAAAAAAAATAAAAAATTTTGGATTTTTTCTAAGTACAAAATCGAGAGAGGCTAAAAATCACCTATTTTTCCTTCTCTCGATCAGACTCTTAGAAAAAAAACGGAAAAAAAAAAAAAAAAAATTTGGATTTTTTCTAAGTACAAAATCGAGAGAGGCTAAAAATCACCTCTTTTTCCTTCTCTCGATCAGACACTTAGAAAAAAAACGGAAAAAAAAAAAAAAAAATGTGGATTTTTTTCTAAGTACAAAATCGAGAGAGGCTAAAAATCACCTCTTTTTCCTTCTCTCGATCGGACACTTAGAAAAAAAAAAAAAAAAAAAAAATTTGGATTTTTTCTAAGTACAAAATCGAGAGAGGCTAAAAATCACCTCTTTTTCCTTCTCTCGATCAGACACTTAGAAAAAAAACGGAAAAAAAAAAAAAAAATTTGGATTTTTTCTAAGTACAAAATCGAGAGAGGCTAAAAATCACCTCTTTTTCCTTCTCTCGATCGGACACTTAGAAAAAAAAAAAAAAAAAAAAAAAAAATTGGATTTTTTCTAAGTACAAAATCGAGAGAGGCTAAAATGCACCTCTTTTTCCTTCTCTCGATCAGACACTTAGAAAAAAAACGGAAAAAAAAAAAAAAAAATTTGGATTTTTTCTAAGTACAAAATCGAGAGAGGCTAAAAATCACCTCTTTTTCCTTCTCTCGATCAGACACTTAGAAAAAAAAATGAAAAAAAAACAAAAAAAATTGGATTTTTTCTAAGTACAAAATCAAGAGAGG
Organism: Entelurus aequoreus; assembly: GCF_033978785.1. NCBI lineage: Eukaryota > Metazoa > Chordata > Actinopteri > Syngnathiformes > Syngnathidae > Entelurus > Entelurus aequoreus. The sequence goes on along the minus strand of NW_026908088.1, from coordinate 40,220 downwards.
TAAAAATCACCTCTTTTTCCTTCTCTCGATCAGACACTTAGAAAAAAAACGGAAAAAAAAAAAAAAAAAATTCGGATTTTTTTCTAAGTACAAAATCGAGAGAGGCTAAAAATCACCTCTTTTTCCTTCTCTCGATCGGACACTTAGAAAAAAAAAAATAAATAAAAAAAAAATTTGGATTTTTTCTAAGTACAAAATCGAGAGAGGCTAAAAATCACCTCTTTTTCCTTCTCTCGATCAGACACTAAGAATAAAAACGGAAAAAAAAAAAAAAAAAATTTGGATTTTTTCTAAGTACAAAATCGATAGAGGCTAAAAATCACCTCTTTTTCCTTCTCTCGATCAGACACTTAGAAAAAAAACGGGAAAAAAAAAAATAAAAAATTTGGATTTTTTCTAAGTACAAAATCGAGAGAGGCTAAAAATCACCTCTTTTTCCTTCTCTCGATCAGACACTTAGAAAAAAAACGGAAAAAAAAAAAAAAAAATTTGGATTTTTTCTAAGTACAAAATCGAGAGAGGCTAAAAATCACCTCTTTTTCCTTCTCTCGATCGGACACTTAGAAAAAAAAAAAAAAAAAAAAAAAGTGGATTTTTTCTAAGTACAAGATCGAGAGAGGCTAAAAATCACCTCTTTTTCCTTCTCTCGATCAGACACTTAGAAAAAAAACGGAAAAAAAAAAAAAAAAAATTTGGATTTTTTCTAAGTACAAAATCGAGAGAGGCTAAAAATCACCTCTTTTTCCTTCTCTCGATCAGACACTTAGAAAAAAAACGGAAAAAAAAAAAAAAAAAATTTGGATTTTTTTCTAAGTACAAAATCGAGAGAGGCTAAAAATCACCTCTTTTTCCTTCTCTCGATCGGACACTTAGAAAAAAAAAAAAAAAAAAAAAAATTTGGATTTTTTCTAAGTACAAAATCGAGAGAGGCTAAAAATCACCTCTTTTTCCTTCTCTCGATCAGACACTTAGAAAAAAAACGGAAAAAAAAAAAAAAAAAATTTGGATTTTTTCTAACTACAAAATCGAGAGAGGCTAAAAATCACCTCTTTTTCCTTCTCTCGATCAGACACTTAGAAAAAAAAATGGAAAAAAAAAAAAAAAAAAATTTGGATTTTTTCTAAGTACAAAATCGAGAGAGGCTAAAAATCACCTCTTTTTCCTTCTCTCGATCAGACACTTAGAAAAATAACGGAAAAAAAAAAAAAAAAATTTGGATTTTTTCTAAGTACAAAATCGAGAGAGGCTAAAAATCACCTCTTTTTCCTTCTCTCGATCAGACACTTAGAAAAAAAACGGAAAAAAAAAAAAAAAAATTTGGATTTTTTCTAAGTACAAAATCGAGAGAGGCTAAAAATCACCTCTTTTTCCTTCTCTCGATCGGACACTTAGAAAAAAAAAAAAAAAAAAAAAAATTTGGATTTTTTCTAAGTACAAAATCGAGAGAGGCTAAAAATCACCTCTTTTTCCTTCTCTCGATCAGACACTTAGAAAAAAAACGGAAAAAAAAAAAAAAAAAATTGGATTTTTTCTAAGTACAAAATCGAGAGAGGCTAAAAATCACCTCTTTTTCCTTCTCTCGATCAGACACTTAGAAAAAAAACAGAAAAAAAATAATAAAAATTTGGATTTTTTCTAAGTACAAAATCGAGAGAGGCTAAAAATCACCTCTTCTTCCTTCTCTCGATCGGACACTTAGAAAAAAAAAAAAAAAATTTGGATTTTTTCTAAGTACAAAATCGAGAGAGGCTAAAAATCACCTCTTTTTCCTTCTCTCGATCAGACACTTAGAAAAAAAACGGAAAAAAAAAAAAAAAATTTTTGGATTTTTTCTAAGTACAAAATCGAGAGAGGCTAAAAATCACCTCTTTTTCCTTCTCTCGATCAGACACTTAGAAAAAAAACGGAAAAAAAAAAAAAAAAAATTTGGATTTTTTCTAAGTACAAAATCGAGAGAGGCTAAAAATCACCTCTTTTTCCTTCTCTCGATCAGACACTTAGAAAAAAAACGGAAAAAAAAAAAAAAAAATTTGGATTTTTTCTAAGTACAAAATCGAGAGAGGCTAAAAATCACCTCTTTTTCCTTCTCTCGATCAGACACTTAGAAAAAAAACAGAAAAAAAATAATAAAAATTTGGATTTTTTCTAAGTACAAAATCGAGAGAGGCTAAAAATCACCTCTTTTTCCTTCTCTCGATCGGACACTTAGAAAAAAAAAAAAAAAAAAAAAAAATTTGGATTTTTTCTAAGTACAAAATCGAGAGAGGCTAAAAATCACCTCTTTTTCCTTCTCTCGATCAGACACTTAGAAAAAAAACGGAAAAAAAAAATAAAAAATTTTGGATTTTTTCTAAGTACAAAATCGAGAGAGGCTAAAAATCACCTCTTTTTCCTTCTCTCGATCGGACACTTAGAAAAAAAAAAAAAAAAAAAAAAATTTGGATTTTTTCTAAGTACAAAATCGAGAGAGGCTAAAAATCACCTCTTTTTCCTTCTCTCGATCAGACACTTAGAAAAAAAACGGAAAAAAAAAAAAAAAAAAATTGGATTTTTTCTAAGTACAAAATCGAGAGAGGCTAAAAATCACCTATTTTTCCTTCTCTCGATCAGACTCTTAGAAAAAAAACGGAAAAAAAAAAAAAAAAAATTTGGATTTTTTCTAAGTACAAAATCGAGAGAGGCTAAAAATCACCTCTTTTTCCTTCTCTCGATCAGACACTTAGAAAAAAAACGGGAAAAAAAAAAAAAAAATGTGGATTTTTTTCTAAGTACAAAATCGAGAGAGGCTAAAAATCACCTCTTTTTCCTTCTCTCGATCGGACACTTAGAAAAAAAAAAAAAAAAAAAAAAATTTGGATTTTTTCTAAGTACAAAATCGAGAGAGGCTAAAAATCACCTCTTTTTCCTTCTCTCGATCAGACACTTAGAAAAAAAACGGAAAAAAAAAAAAAAAAAATTTGGATTTTTTCTAAGTACAAAATCGAGAGAGGCTAAAAATCACCTCTTTTTCCTTCTCTCGATCGGACACTTAGAAAAAAAAAAAAAAAAAAAAAAAAATTGGATTTTTTCTAAGTACAAAATCGAGAGAGGCTAAAATGCACCTCTTTTTCCTTCTCTCGATCAGACACTTAGAAAAAAAACGGAAAAAAAAAAAAAAAAAATTGGATTTTTTCTAAGTACAAAATCGAGAGAGGCTAAAAATCACCTCTTTTTCCTTCTCTCGATCAGACACTTAGAAAAAAAAATGAAAAAAAAACAAAAAAAATTGGATTTTTTCTAAGTACAAAATCAAGAGAGGTAAAAATCACCTCTTTTTCCTTCTCTCGATCAGACACTTAGAAAAAAAACGGAAAAAAAAAAAAAAAAAATTCGGATTTTTTTCTAAGTACAAAATCGAGAGAGGCTAAAAATCACCTCTTTTTCCTTCTCTCGATCGGACACTTAGAAAAAAAATAAATAAATAAAAAAAAAATTTGGATTTTTTCTAAGTACAAAATCGAGAGAGGCTAAAAATCACCTCTTTTTCCTTCTCTCGATCAGACACTAAGAATAAAAACGGAAAAAAAAAAAAAAAAAATTTGGATTTTTTCTAAGTACAAAATCGATAGAGGCTAAAAATCACCTCTTTTTCCTTCTCTCGATCAGACACTTAGAAAAAAAACGGAAAAAAAAAATAAAAAAATTTGGATTTTTTCTAAGTACAAAATCGAGAGAGGCTAAAAATCACCTCTTTTTCCTTCTCTCGATCAGACACTAAGAAAAAAAACAGAAAAAAAAAAAAAAAAATTTGGATTTTTTCTAAGTACAAAATCGAGAGAGGCTAAAAATCACCTCTTTTTCCTTCTCTCGATCGGACACTTAGAAAAAAATAAAAAATAAAAAAATGTGGATTTTTTCTAAGTACAAAATCGAGAGAGGCTAAAAATCACCTCTTTTTCCTTCTCTCGATCAGACACTTAGAAAAAAAACGGAAAAAAAAAAAAAAAAAATTTGGATTTTTTCTAAGTACAAAATCGAGAGAGGCTAAAAATCACCTCTTTTTCCTTCTCTCGATCAGACACTTAGAAAAAAAACGGAAAAAAAAAAAAAAAAAATTTGGATTTTTTTCTAAGTACAAAATCGAGAGAGGCTAAAAATCACCTCTTTTTCCTTCTCTCGATCGGACACTTAGAAAAAAAATAAAAATAAAAAAAATTTGGATTTTTTCTAAGTACAAAATCGAGAGAGGCTAAAAATCACCTCTTTTTCCTTCTCTCGATCAGACACTTAGAAAAATAACGGAAAAAAAAAAAAAAAAAATTTGGATTTTTTCTAAGTACAAAATCGAGAGAGGCTAAAAATCACCTCTTTTTCCTTCTCTCGATCAGACACTTAGAAAAAAAACGGAAAAAAAAAAAAAAAAATTTGGATTTTTTCTAAGTACAAAATCGAGAGAGGCTGAAAATCACCTCTTTTTCCTTCTCTCGATCAGACACTTAGAAAAAAAACGGAAAAAAAAAAAAAAAAAATTGGATTTTTTCTAAGTACAAAATCGAGAGAGGCTAAAAATCACCTCTTTTTCCTTCTCTCGATCAGACACTTAGAAAAAAACCAGAAAAAAAATAATAAAAATTTGGATTTTTTCTAAGTACAAAATCGAGAGAGGCTAAAAATCACCTCTTTTTCCTTCTCTCGATCGGACACTTAGAAAAAAAAAAAAAAAAAAAAAATTTGGATTTTTTCTAAGTACAAAATCGAGAGAGGCTAAAAATCACCTCTTTTTCCTTCTCTCGATCAGACACTTAGAAAAAAAACGGAAAAAAAAAAAAAAAAATTTTGGATTTTTTCTAAGTACAAAATCGAGAGAGGCTAAAAATCACCTCTTTTTCCTTCTCTCGATCAGACACTTAGAAAAAAAACGGAAAAAAAAAAAAAAAAAATTTGGATTTTTTCTAAGTACAAAATCGAGAGAGGCTAAAAATCACCTCTTTTTCCTTCTCTCGATCGGACACTTAGAAAAAAAAAAAAAAAAAAAAAAATTTGGATTTTTTCTAAGTACAAAATCGAGAGAGGCTAAAAATCACCTCTTTTTCCTTCTCTCGATCAGACACTTAGAAAAAAAACGGAAAAAAAAAAAAAAAAATTTGGATTTTTTCTAAGTACAAAATCGAGAGAGGCTAAAAATCACCTCTTTTTCCTTCTCTCGATCAGACACTTAGAAAAAAAACAGAAAAAAAATAATAAAAATTTGGATTTTTTCTAAGTACAAAATCGAGAGAGGCTAAAAATCACCTCTTTTTCCTTCTCTCGATCGGACACTTAGAAAAAAAAAAAAAAAAAAAAAAAAATTTGGATTTTTTCTAAGTACAAAATCGAGAGAGGCTAAAAATCACCTCTTTTTCCTTCTCTCGATCAGACACTTAGAAAAAAAACGGAAAAAAAAAATAAAAAATTTTGGATTTTTTCTAAGTACAAAATCGAGAGAGGCTAAAAATCACCTCTTTTTCCTTCTCTCGATCAGACACTTAGAAAAAAAACGGAAAAAAAAAAAAAAAAAATTTGGATTTTTTCTAAGTACAAAATCGAGAGAGGCTAAAAATCACCTCTTTTTCCTTCTCTCGATCGGACACTTAGAAAAAAAAAAAAAAAAAAAAAATTTGGATTTTTTCTAAGTACAAAATCGAGAGAGGCTAAAAATCACCTCTTTTTCCTTCTCTCGATCAGACACTTAGAAAAAAAACGGAAAAAAAAAAAAAAAAAAAATTGGATTTTTTCTAAGTACAAAATCGAGAGAGGCTAAAAATCACCTATTTTTCCTTCTCTCGATCAGACTCTTAGAAAAAAAACGGGAAAAAAAAAAAAAAAAAATTGGATTTTTTCTAAGTACAAAATCGAGAGAGGCTAAAAATCACCTCTTTTTCCTTCTCTCGATCAGACACTTAGAAAAAAAACCGAAAAAAAAAAAAAAAAATGTGGATTTTTTTCTAAGTACAAAATCGAGAGAGGCTAAAAATCACCTCTTTTTCCTTCTCTCGATCGGACACTTAGAAAAAAAAAAAAAAAAAAAAAAATTTGGATTTTTTCTAAGTACAAAATCGAGAGAGGCTAAAAATCACCTCTTTTTCCTTCTCTCGATCAGACACTTAGAAAAAAAACGGAAAAAAAAAAAAAAAAATTTGGATTTTTTCTAAGTACAAAATCGAGAGAGGCTAAAAATCACCTCTTTTTCCTTCTCTCGATCGGACACTTAGAAAAAAAAAAAAAAAAAAAAAAAAAATTTGGATTTTTTCTAAGTACAAAATCGAGAGAGGCTAAAAATCACCTCTTTTTCCTTCTCTCGATCAGACACTTAGAAAAAAAACGGAAAAAAAAAAAAAAAAAATTTGGATTTTTTCTAAGTACAAAATCGAGAGAGGCTAAAAATCACCTCTTTTTCCTTCTCTCGATCGGACACTTAGAAAAAAAAAAAAAAAAAAAAAAAAAAATTGGATTTTTTCTAAGTACAAAATCGAGAGAGGCTAAAAATCACCTCTTTTTCCTTCTCTCGATCAGACACTTAGAAAAAAAACGGAAAAAAAAAAAAAAAAAAATTTTGATTTTTTGTAAGTACAAAATCGAGAGTGGCTAAAAATCACCTCTTTTTCCTTCTCTCGATCAGACACTTAGAAAAAAAAATGAAAAAAAAAAAAAAAAAAATTGGATTTTTTCTAAGTACAAAATCGAGAGTGGCTAAAAATCACCTCTTTTTCCTTCTCTCGATCAAACACTTAGAAAAAAAACGGAAAAAAAAAAAAAAAATATTTGGATTTTTTCTAAGTACAAAATCGAGAGAGGCTAAAAATCACCTCTTTTTCCTTCTCTCGATCAGACACTTAGAAAAAAAAATGAAAAAAAAAAAAAAAAAATTGGATTTTTTCTAAGTACAAAATCGAGAGAGGCTAAAAATCACCTCTTTTTCCTTCTCTCGATCAGACACTTAGAAAAAAAACGGAAAAAAAAAAAAAAAAATTTGGATTTTTTCTAAGTACAAAATCGAGAGAGGCTAAAAATCACCTCTTTTTCCTTTTCTCGATCAGACACTTAGAAAAAAAACGGAAAAAAAAAAAAAAAAATTTGGATTTTTTCTAAGTACAAAATCGAGAGAGGCTAAAAATCACCTCTTTTTCCTTCTCTCGATCAGACACTTAGAAAAAAAACGGGAAAAAAAAAATAAAAAATTTGGATTTTTTCTAAGTACAAAATCGAGAGTGGCTTAAAATCACCTCTTTTTCCTTCTCTCGATCAGACACTTAGAAAAAAAACGGAAAAAAAAAAAAAAAAAATTTGGATTTTTTCTAAGTACAAAATCGAGAGTGGCTAAAAATCACCTCTTTTTCCTTCTCTCGATCAGACACTTAGAAAAAAAACGGAAAAAAAAAATAAATAAATTTGGATTTTTTCTAAGTACAAAATCGAGAGAGGCTAAAAATCACCTCTTTTTCCTTTTCTCGATCAGACACTTAAAAAAAAACGGAAAAAAAAAAAAAAAAAATTTGGATTTTTTCTAAGTACAAAATCGAGAGTGGCTAAAAATCACCTCTTTTTCCTTCTCTTGATCAGACACTTAGAAAACAAACGGAAAAAAAAAAAAAAAAAATTTGGATTTTTTCTAAGTACAAAATCGAGAGTGGCTAAAAATCACCTCTTTTTCCTTCTCTCGATCAGACACTTAGAAAAAAAAATGAAAAAAAAAATAAAAAAATTGGATTTTTTCTAAGTACAAAATCGAGAGAGGCTAAAAATCACCTCTTTTTCCTTCTCTCGATCAGACACTTAGAAAAAAAACGGAAAAAAAAAAAAAAAACATTTGGATTTTTTCTAAGTACAAAATCGAGAGTGGCTAAAAATCACCTCTTTTTCCTTCTCTCGATCAGACACTTAGAAAAAAAACGAAAAAAAAAAAAAAAAAATTTGGATTTTTTCTAAGTACAAAATCGAGAGAGGCTAAAAATCACCTCTTTTTCCTTTTCTCGATCAGACACTTAGAAAAAAAACGGAAAAAAAAAAAAAAAAAATTTGGATTTTTTCTAAGTACAACATCGAGAGAGGCTAAAAATCACCTCTTTTTCCTTCTCTCGATCAGACACTTAGAAAAAAAACGGGAAAAAAAAAAAAAATTTGGATTTTTTCTAAGTACAAAATCGAGAGTGGCTAAAAATCACCTCTTTTTCCTTCTCTCGATCAGACACTTAGAAAAAAAACGGAAAAAAAAAAAAAAAAAAATTGGATTTTTTCTAAGTACAAAATCGAGAGTGGCTAAAAATCACCTCTTTTTCCTTCTCTCGATCAGACACTTAGAAAAAAAAATGAAAAAAAAAAAAAAAAAATTGGATTTTTTCTATGTACAAAATCGAGAGAGGCTAAAAATCACCTCTTTTTCCTTCTCTCGATCAGACACTTAGAAAAAAAACGGAAAAAAAAAAAAAAAAAATTTGGATTTTTTCTAAGTACAAAATCGAGAGTGGCTAAAAATCACCTCTTTTTCCTTCTCTCGATCAGACACTTAGAAAAAAAACGGAAAAAAAAAAAAAAAAATTTGGATTTTTTCTAAGTACAAAATCGAGAGAGGCTAAAAATCACCTCTTTTTCCTTTTCTCGATCAGACACTTAGAAAAAAAACGGAAAAAAAAAAAAAAAAAATTGGATTTTTTCTAAGTACAAAATCGAGAGAGGCTAAAAATCACCTCTTTTTCCTTCTCTCGATCAGACACTTAGAAAAAAAACGGAAAAAAAAAAAAAAAAAATTTGGATTTTTTCTAAGTACAAAATCGAGAGAGGCTAAAAATCACCTCTTTTTTCTTCTCTCGATCAGACACTTAGAAAAAAAACGGAAAAAAAAAAATAAAAAATTTGGATTTTTTCTAACTACAAAATCGAGAGAGGCTAAAAATCACCTCTTTTTCCTTCTCTCGATCAGACACTTAGAAAAAAAAATGGAAAAAAAAAAAAAAAAAAATTTGGATTTTTTCTAAGTACAAAATCGAGAGAGGCTAAAAATCACCTCTTTTTCCTTCTCTCGATCAGACACTTAGAAAAATAACGGAAAAAAAAAATAAAAAATTTGGATTTTTTCTAAGTACAAAATCGAGAGAGGCTAAAAATCACCTCTTTTTCCTTCTCTCGATCAGACACTTAGAAAAAAAACGGAAAAAAAAAAAAAAAAATTTGGATTTTTTCTAAGTACAAAATCGGGAGAGGCTAAAAATCACCTCTTTTTCCTTCTCTCGATCGGACACTTAGAAAAAAAAAAAAAAAAAAAAAAATTTGGATTTTTTCTAAGTACAAAATCGAGAGAGGCTAAAAATCACCTCTTTTTCCTTCTCTCGATCAGACACTTAGAAAAAAAACGGAAAAAAAAAAAAAAAAAATTGGATTTTTTCTAAGTACAAAATCGAGAGAGGCTAAAAATCACCTCTTTTTCCTTCTCTCGATCAGACACTTAGAAAAAAAACAGAAAAAAAATAATAAAAATTTGGATTTTTTCTAAGTACAAAATCGAGAGAGGCTAAAAATCACCTCTTTTTCCTTCTCTCGATCAGACACTTAGAAAAAAAACGGAAAAAAAAAAAAAAATTTTTGGATTTTTTCTAAGTACAAAATCGAGAGAGGCTAAAAATCACCTCTTTTTCCTTCTCTCGATCAGACACTTAGAAAAAAAACGGAAAAAAAAAAAAAAAAAATTTGGATTTTTTCTAAGTACAAAATCGAGAGAGGCTAAAAATCACCTCTTTTTCCTTCTCTCGATCAGACACTTAGAAAAAAAACGGAAAAAAAAAAAAAAAAATTTGGATTTTTTCTAAGTACAAAATCGAGAGAGGCTAAAAATCACCTCTTTTTCCTTCTCTCGATCAGACACTTAGAAAAAAAACAGAAAAAAAATAATAAAAATTTGGATTTTTTCTAAGTACAAAATCGAGAGAGGCTAAAAATCACCTCTTTTTCCTTCTCTCGATCGGACACTTAGAAAAAAAAAAAAAAAAAAAAAAAAATTTGGATTTTTTCTAAGTACAAAATCGAGAGAGGCTAAAAATCACCTCTTTTTCCTTCTCTCGATCAGACACTTAGAAAAAAAACGGAAAAAAAAAATAAAAAATTTTGGATTTTTTCTAAGTACAAAATCGAGAGAGGCTAAAAATCACCTCTTTTTCCTTCTCTCGATCGGACACTTAGAAAAAAAAAAAAAAAAAAAAAATTTGGATTTTTTCTAAGTACAAAATCGAGAGAGGCTAAAAATCACCTCTTTTTCCTTCTCTCGATCAGACACTTAGAAAAAAAACGGAAAAAAAAAAAAAAAAAAATTGGATTTTTTCTAAGTACAAAATCGAGAGAGGCTAAAAATCACCTATTTTTCCTTCTCTCGATCAGACTCTTAGAAAAAAAACGGAAAAAAAAAAAAAAAAATTTGGATTTTTTCTAAGTACAAAATCGAGAGAGGCTAAAAATCACCTCTTTTTCCTTCTCTCGATCAGACACTTAGAAAAAAAACGGAAAAAAAAAAAAAAAAATGTGGATTTTTTTCTAAGTACAAAATCGAGAGAGGCTAAAAATCACCTCTTTTTCCTTCTCTCGATCAGACACTTAGAAAAAAAAATGAAAAAAAAAACAAAAAAAATTGGATTTTTTCTAAGTACAAAATCAAGAGAGGTAAAAATCACCTCTTTTTCCTTCTCTCGATCAGACACTTAGAAAAAAAACGGAAAAAAAAAAAAAAAAAATTCGGATTTTTTTCTAAGTACAAAATCGAGAGAGGCTAAAAATCACCTCTTTTTCCTTCTCTCGATCGGACACTTAGAAAAAAAATAAATAAATAAAAAAAAAATTTGGATTTTTTCTAAGTACAAAATCGAGAGAGGCTAAAAATCACCTATTTTTCCTTCTCTCGATCAGACTCTTAGAAAAAAAACGGAAAAAAAAAAAAAAAAATTTGGATTTTTTCTAAGTACAAAATCGAGAGAGGCTAAAAATCACCTCTTTTTCCTTCTCTCGATCGGACACTTAGAAAAAAAAAAAAAAAAAAAAATTTGGATTTTTTCTAAGTACAAAATCGAGAGAGGCTAAAAATCACCTCTTTTTCCTTCTCTCGATCAGACACTTAGAAAAAAAACGGAAAAAAAAAAAAAAAAAATTGGATTTTTTCTAAGTACAAAATCGAGAGAGGCTAAAAATCACCTCTTTTTCCTTCTCTCGATCAGACACTTAGAAAAAAAAATGAAAAAAAAAACAAAAAAAATTGGATTTTTTCTAAGTACAAAATCAAGAGAGGTAAAAATCACCTCTTTTTCCTTCTCTCGATCAGACACTTAGAAAAAAAACGGAAAAAAAAAAAAAAAAAATTCGGATTTTTTTCTAAGTACAAAATCGAGAGAGGCTAAAAATCACCTCTTTTTCCTTCTCTCGATCAGACACTAAGAAAAAAAACAGAAAAAAAAAAAAAAAATTTGGATTTTTTCTAAGTACAAAATCGAGAGAGGCTAAAAATCACCTCTTTTTCCTTCTCTCGATCGGACACTTAGAAAAAAAAAAAAAAAAAAAAAATGTGGATTTTTTCTAAGTACAAAATCGAGAGAGGCTAAAAATCACCTCTTTTTCCTTCTCTCGATCAGACACTTAGAAAAAAAACGGAAAAAAAAAAAAAAAAAATTTGGATTTTTTCTAAGTACAAAATCGAGAGAGGCTAAAAATCACCTCTTTTTCCTTCTCTCGATCAGACACTTAGAAAAAAAACGGAAAAAAAAAAAAAAAAAATTTGGATTTTTTTCTAAGTACAAAATCGAGAGAGGCTAAAAATCACCTCTTTTTCCTTCTCTCGATCGGACACTTAGAAAAAAAATAAAAATAAAAAAAATTTGGATTTTTTCTAAGTACAAAATCGAGAGAGGCTAAAAATCACCTCTTTTTCCTTCTCTCGATCAGACACTTAGAAAAAAAACGGAAAAAAAAAAATAAAAATTTGGATTTTTTCTAAGTACAAAATCGAGAGAGGCTAAAAATCACCTCTTTTTCCTTCTCTCGATCAGACACTTAGAAAAAAAACGGAAAAAAAAAAAAAAAAATTTGGATTTTTTCTAAGTACAAAATCGAGAGAGGCTAAAAATCACCTCTTTTTCCTTCTCTCGATCGGACACTTAGGAAAAAAAAAAAAAAAAAAAAAAATTGGATTTTTTCTAAGTACAAAATCGAGAGAGGCTAAAAATCACCTCTTTTTCCTTCTCTCGATCAGACACTTAGAAAAAAAACGGAAAAAAAAAAAAAAAAAATTTGGATTTTTTCTAACTACAAAATCGAGAGAGGCTAAAAATCACCTCTTTTTCCTTCTCTCGATCAGACACTTAGAAAAATAACGGAAAAAAAAAAAAAAAAAATTTGGATTTTTTCTAAGTACAAAATCGAGAGAGGCTAAAAATCACCTCTTTTTCCTTCTCTCGATCAGACACTTAGAAAAAAAACGGAAAAAAAAAAAAAAAAATTTGGATTTTTTCTAAGTACAAAATCGAGAGAGGCTGAAAATCACCTCTTTTTCCTTCTCTCGATCAGACACTTAGAAAAAAAACGGAAAAAAAAAAAAAAAAAATTGGATTTTTTCTAAGTACAAAATCGAGAGAGGCTAAAAATCACCTCTTTTTCCTTCTCTCGATCAGACACTTAGAAAAAAACCAGAAAAAAAATAATAAAAATTTGGATTTTTTCTAAGTACAAAATCGAGAGAGGCTAAAAATCACCTCTTTTTCCTTCTCTCGATCAGACACTTAGAAAAAAAACGGAAAAAAAAAAAAAAAAAAATTTGGATTTTTTCTAAGTACAAAATCGAGAGAGGCTAAAAATCACCTATTTTTCCTTCTCTCGATCAGACTCTTAGAAAAAAAACGGAAAAAAAAAAAAAAAAAAATTGGATTTTTTCTAAGTACAAAATCGAGAGAGGCTAAAAATCACCTCTTTTTCCTTCTCTCGATCAGACACTTAGAAAAAAAACCGAAAAAAAAAAAAAAAATGTGGATTTTTTTCTAAGTACAAAATCGAGAGAGGCTAAAAATCACCTCTTTTTCCTTCTCTCGATCGGACACTTAGAAAAAAAAAAAAAAAAAAAAAAATTTGGATTTTTTCTAAGTACAAAATCGAGAGAGGCTAAAAATCACCTCTTTTTCCTTCTCTCGATCAGACACTTAGAAAAAAAACGGAAAAAAAAAAAAAAAAATTTGGATTTTTTCTAAGTACAAAATCGAGAGAGGCTAAAAATCACCTCTTTTTCCTTCTCTCGATCGGACACTTAGAAAAAAAAAAAAAAAAAAAAAAAAAATTTGGATTTTTTCTAAGTACAAAATCGAGAGAGGCTAAAAATCACCTCTTTTTCCTTCTCTCGATCAGACACTTAGAAAAAAAACGGAAAAAAAAAAAAAAAAAATTTGGATTTTTTCTAAGTACAAAATCGAGAGAGGCTAAAAATCACCTCTTTTTCCTTCTCTCGATCGGACACTTAGAAAAAAAAAAAAAAAAAAAAAAAAAAAATTGGATTTTTTCTAAGTACAAAATCGAGAGAGGCTAAAAATCACCTCTTTTTCCTTCTCTCGATCAGACACTTAGAAAAAAAACGGAAAAAAAAAAAAAAAAAATTTTGATTTTTTGTAAGTACAAAATCGAGAGTGGCTAAAAATCACCTCTTTTTCCTTCTCTCGATCAGACACTTAGAAAAAAAAATGAAAAAAAAAAAAAAAAAATTGGATTTTTTCTAAGTACAAAATCGAGAGTGGCTAAAAATCACCTCTTTTTCCTTCTCTCGATCAAACACTTAGAAAAAAAACGGAAAAAAAAAAAAAAAAAATTTGGATTTTTTCTAAGTACAAAATCGAGAGAGGCTAAAAATCACCTCTTTTTCCTTCTCTCGATCAGACACTTAGAAAAAAAAATGAAAAAAAAAAAAAAAAAATTGGATTTTTTCTAAGTACAAAATCGAGAGAGGCTAAAAATCACCTCTTTTTCCTTCTCTCGATCAGACACTTAGAAAAAAAACGGAAAAAAAAAAAAAAAAATTTGGATTTTTTCTAAGTACAAAATCGAGAGAGGCTAAAAATCACCTCTTTTTCCTTTTCTCGATCAGACACTTAGAAAAAAAACGGAAAAAAAAAAAAAAAAATTTGGATTTTTTCTAAGTACAAAATCGAGAGAGGCTAAAAATCACCTCTTTTTCCTTCTCTCGATCAGACACTTAGAAAAAAAACGGGAAAAAAAAAATAAAAAATTTGGATTTTTTCTAAGTACAAAATCGAGAGTGGCTTAAAATCACCTCTTTTTCCTTCTCTCGATCAGACACTTAGAAAAAAAACGGAAAAAAAAAAAAAAAAAATTTGGATTTTTTCTAAGTACAAAATCGAGAGTGGCTAAAAATCACCTCTTTTTCCTTCTCTCGATCAGACACTTAGAAAAAAAACAGAAAAAAAAAATAAATAAATTTGGATTTTTTCTAAGTACAAAATCGAGAGAGGCTAAAAATCACCTCTTTTTCCTTTTCTCGATCAGACACTTAAAAAAAAACGGAAAAAAAAAAAAAAAAAATTGGATTTTTTCTAAGTACAAAATCGAGAGTGGCTAAAAATCACCTCTTTTTCCTTCTCTTGATCAGACACTTAGAAAACAAACGGAAAAAAAAAAAAAACAAATTTGGATTTTTTCTAAGTACAAAATCGAGAGTGGCTAAAAATCACCTCTTTTTCCTTCTCTCGATCAGACACTTAGAAAAAAAAATGAAAAAAAAAATAAAAAAATTGGATTTTTTCTAAGTACAAAATCGAGAGAGGCTAAAAATCACCTCTTTTTCCTTCTCTCGATCAGACACTTAGAAAAAAAACGGAAAAAAAAAAAAAAAACATTTGGATTTTTTCTAAGTACAAAATCGAGAGTGGCTAAAAATCACCTCTTTTTCCTTCTCTCGATCAGACACTTAGAAAAAAAACGAAAAAAAAAAAAAAAAAAATTTGGATTTTTTCTAAGTACAAAATCGAGAGAGGCTAAAAATCACCTCTTTTTCCTTTTCTCGATCAGACACTTAGAAAAAAAACGGAAAAAAAAAAAAAAAACATTTGGATTTTTTCTAAGTACAAAATCGAGAGTGGCTAAAAATCACCTCTTTTTCCTTCTCTCGATCAGACACTTAGAAAAAAAACGAAAAAAAAAAAAAAAAAAATTTGGATTTTTTCTAAGTACAAAATCGAGAGAGGCTAAAAATCACCTCTTTTTCCTTTTCTCGATCAGACACTTAGAAAAAAAACGGAAAAAAAAAAAAAAAAAATTTGGATTTTTTCTAAGTACAACATCGAGAGAGGCTAAAAATCACCTCTTTTTCCTTCTCTCGATCAGACACTTAGAAAAAAAACGGGAAAAAAAAAAAAAATTTGGATTTTTTCTAAGTACAAAATCGAGAGTGGCTAAAAATCACCTCTTTTTCCTTCTCTCGATCAGACACTTAGAAAAAAAACGGAAAAAAAAAAAAAAAAAAATTGGATTTTTTCTAAGTACAAAATCGAGAGTGGCTAAAAATCACCTCTTTTTCCTTCTCTCGATCAGACACTTAGAAAAAAAAATGAAAAAAAAAAAAAAAAAATTGGATTTTTTCTAAGTACAAAATCGAGAGAGGCTAAAAATCACCTCTTTTTCCTTCTCTCGATCAGACACTTAGAAAAAAAACGGAAAAAAAAAAAAAAAAAATTTGGATTTTTTCTAAGTACAAAATCGAGAGTGGCTAAAAATCACCTCTTTTTCCTTCTCTCGATCAGACACTTAGAAAAAAAACGGAAAAAAAAAAAAAAAAATTTGGATTTTTTCTAAGTACAAAATCGAGAGAGGCTAAAAATCACCTCTTTTTCCTTTTCTCGATCAGACACTTAGAAAAAAAACGGAAAAAAAAAAAAAAAAATTGGATTTTTTCTAAGTACAAAATCGAGAGAGGCTAAAAATCACCTCTTTTTCCTTCTCTCGATCAGACACTTAGAAAAAAAACGGAAAAAAAAAAAAAAAAAATTTGGATTTTTTCTAAGTACAAAATCGAGAGAGGCTAAAAATCACCTCTTTTTTCTTCTCTCGATCAGACACTTAGAAAAAAAACGGAAAAAAAAAAATAAAAAATTTGGATTTTTTCTAACTACAAAATCGAGAGAGGCTAAAAATCACCTCTTTTTCCTTCTCTCGATCAGACACTTAGAAAAAAAAATGGAAAAAAAAAAAAAAAAAAATTTGGATTTTTTCTAAGTACAAAATCGAGAGAGGCTAAAAATCACCTCTTTTTCCTTCTCTCGATCAGACACTTAGAAAAATAACGGAAAAAAAAAAAAAAAAATTTGGATTTTTTCTAAGTACAAAATCGAGAGAGGCTAAAAATCACCTCTTTTTCCTTCTCTCGATCAGACACTTAGAAAAAAAACGGAAAAAAAAAAAAAAAAATTTGGATTTTTTCTAAGTACAAAATCGAGAGTGGCTAAAAATCACCTCTTTTTCCTTCTCTCGATCAGACACTTAGAAAAAAAAATGAAAAAAAAAAAAAAAAAATTGGATTTTTTCTTAGTACAAAATCGAGAGAGGCTAAAAATCACCTCTTTTTCCTTCTCTCGATCAGACACTTAGAAAAAAAACGGAAAAAAAAAAAAAAAAAATTTGGATTTTTTCTAAGTACAAAATCGAGAGTGGCTAAAAATCACCTCTTTTTCCTTCTCTCGATCAGACACTTAGAAAAATAACGGAAAAAAAAAAAAAAAAATTTGGATTTTTTCTAAGTACAAAATCGAGAGAGGCTAAAAATCACCTCTTTTTCCTTCTCTCGATCAGACACTTAGAAAAAAAAATGAAAAAAAAAAAAAAAAAATTGGATTTTTTCTTAGTACAAAATCGAGAGAGGCTAAAAATCACCTCTTTTTCCTTCTCTCGATCAGACACTTAGAAAAAAAACGGAAAAAAAAAAAAAAAAAATTTGGATTTTTTCTAAGTACAAAATCGAGAGTGGCTAAAAATCACCTCTTTTTCCTTCTCTCGATCAGACACTTAGAAAAAAAACGGAAAAAAAAAAAAAAAAATTTGGATTTTTTCTAAGTACAAAATCGAGAGAGGCTAAAAATCACCTCTTTTTCCTTTTCTCGATCAGACACTTAGAAAAAAAACGGAAAAAAAAAAAAAAAAAATTTGGATTTTTTCTAAGTACAAAATCGAGAGAGGCTAAAAATCACCTCTTTTTCCTTCTCTCGATCAGACACTTAGAAAAAAAACGGAAAAAAAAAAAAAAAAAATTTGGATTTTTTCTAAGTACAAAATCGAGGGAGGCTAAAAATCACCTCTTTTTTCTTCTCTCGATCAGACACTTAGAAAAAAAACGGAAAAAAAAAAAAAAAAATTTTTGATTTTTTGTAAGTACAAAATCGAGAGTGGCTAAAAATCACCTCTTTTTCCTTCTCTCGATCAGACACTTAGAAAAAAAAATGAAAAAAAAAAAAAAAAAATTGGATTTTTTCTAAGTACAAAATCGAGAGTGGCTAAAAATCACCTCTTTTTCCTTCTCTCGATCAAACACTTAGAAAAAAAACGGAAAAAAAAAAAAAAAAAATTTGGATTTTTTCTAAGTACAAAATCGAGAGAGGCTAAAAATCACCTCTTTTTCCTTCTCTCGATCAGACACTTAGAAAAAAAAATGAAAAAAAAAAAAAAAAAATTGGATTTTTTCTAAGTACAAAATCGAGAGAGGCTAAAAATCACCTCTTTTTCCTTCTCTCGATCAGACACTTAGAAAAAAAACGGAAAAAAAAAAAAAAAAATTTGGATTTTTTCTAAGTACAAAATCGAGAGAGGCTAAAAATCACCTCTTTTTCCTTTTCTCGATCAGACACTTAGAAAAAAAACGGAAAAAAAAAAAAAAAAATTTGGATTTTTTCTAAGTACAAAATCGAGAGAGGCTAAAAATCACCTCTTTTTCCTTCTCTCGATCAGACACTTAGAAAAAAAACGGGAAAAAAAAAATAAAAAATTTGGATTTTTTCTAAGTACAAAATCGAGAGTGGCTTAAAATCACCTCTTTTTCCTTCTCTCGATCAGACACTTAGAAAAAAAACGGAAAAAAAAAAAAAAAAAATTTGGATTTTTTCTAAGTACAAAATCGAGAGTGGCTAAAAATCACCTCTTTTTCCTTCTCTCGATCAGACACTTAGAAAAAAAACGGAAAAAAAAAATAAATAAATTTGGATTTTTTCTAAGTACAAAATCGAGAGAGGCTAAAAATCACCTCTTTTTCCTTTTCTCGATCAGACACTTAAAAAAAAACGGAAAAAAAAAAAAAAAAAATTTGGATTTTTTCTAAGTACAAAATCGAGAGTGGCTAAAAATCACCTCTTTTTCCTTCTCTTGATCAGACACTTAGAAAACAAACGGAAAAAAAAAAAAAAAAATTTGGATTTTTTCTAAGTACAAAATCGAGAGTGGCTAAAAATCACCTCTTTTTCCTTCTCTCGATCAGACACTTAGAAAAAAAAATGAAAAAAAAAATAAAAAAATTGGATTTTTTCTAAGTACAAAATCGAGAGAGGCTAAAAATCACCTCTTTTTCCTTCTCTCGATCAGACACTTAGAAAAAAAACGGAAAAAAAAAAAAAAAACATTTGGATTTTTTCTAAGTACAAAATCGAGAGTGGCTAAAAATCACCTCTTTTTCCTTCTCTCGATCAGACACTTAGAAAAAAAAACGAAAAAAAAAAAAAAAAAAATTTGGATTTTTTCTAAGTACAAAATCGAGAGAGGCTAAAAATCACCTCTTTTTCCTTTTCTCGATCAGACACTTAGAAAAAAAACGGAAAAAAAAAAAAAAAAAATTTGGATTTTTTCTAAGCACAACATCGAGAGAGGCTAAAAATCACCTCTTTTTCCTTCTCTCGATCAGACACTTAGAAAAAAAACGGGAAAAAAAAAAAAAATTTGGATTTTTTCTAAGTACAAAATCGAGAGTGGCTAAAAATCACCTCTTTTTCCTTCTCTCGATCAGACACTTAGAAAAAAAACGGAAAAAAAAAAATAAAAAATTTGGATTTTTTCTAACTACAAAATCGAGAGAGGCTAAAAATCACCTCTTTTTCCTTCTCTCGATCAGACACTTAGAAAAAAAAATGGAAAAAAAAAAAAAAAAAAATTTGGATTTTTTCTAAGTACAAAATCGAGAGAGGCTAAAAATCACCTCTTTTTCCTTCTCTCGATCAGACACTTAGAAAAATAACGGAAAAAAAAAAAAAAAAATTTGGATTTTTTCTAAGTACAAAATCGAGAGAGGCTAAAAATCACCTCTTTTTCCTTCTCTCGATCAGACACTTAGAAAAAAAACGGAAAAAAAAAAAAAAAAATTTGGATTTTTTCTAAGTACAAAATCGAGAGAGGCTAAAAATCACCTCTTTTTCCTTCTCTCGATCGGACACTTAGAAAAAAAAAAAAAAAAAAAAAATTTGGATTTTTTCTAAGTACAAAATCGAGAGAGGCTAAAAATCACCTCTTTTTCCTTCTCTCGATCAGACACTTAGAAAAAAAACGGAAAAAAAAAAAAAAAAAATTGGATTTTTTCTAAGTACAAAATCGAGAGAGGCTAAAAATCACCTCTTTTTCCTTCTCTCGATCAGACACTTAGAAAAAAAACAGAAAAAAAATAATAAAAATTTGGATTTTTTCTAAGTACAAAATCGAGAGAGGCTAAAAATCACCTCTTCTTCCTTCTCTCGATCGGACACTTAGAAAAAAAAAAAAAAAAAATTTGGATTTTTTCTAAGTACAAAATCGAGAGAGGCTAAAAATCACCTCTTTTTCCTTCTCTCGATCAGACACTTAGAAAAAAAACGGAAAAAAAAAAAAAAAAATTTTGGATTTTTTCTAAGTACAAAATCGAGAGAGGCTAAAAATCACCTCTTTTTCCTTCTCTCGATCAGACACTTAGAAAAAAAACGGAAAAAAAAAAAAAAAAAATTTGGATTTTTTCTAAGTACAAAATCGAGAGAGGCTAAAAATCACCTCTTTTTCCTTCTCTCGATCAGACACTTAGAAAAAAAACGGAAAAAAAAAAAAAAAATTTGGATTTTTTCTAAGTACAAAATCGAGAGAGGCTAAAAATCACCTCTTTTTCCTTCTCTCGATCAGACACTTAGAAAAAAAACAGAAAAAAAATAATAAAAATTTGGATTTTTTCTAAGTACAAAATCGAGAGAGGCTAAAAATCACCTCTTTTTCCTTCTCTCGATCAGACACTTAGAAAAAAAAAAAAAAAAAAAAAAAAATTTGGATTTTTTCTAAGTACAAAATCGAGAGAGGCTAAAAATCACCTCTTTTTCCTTCTCTCGATCAGACACTTAGAAAAAAAACGGAAAAAAAAAATAAAAAATTTTGGATTTTTTCTAAGTACAAAATCGAGAGAGGCTAAAAATCACCTCTTTTTCCTTCTCTCGATCGGACACTTAGAAAAAAAAAAAAAAAAAAAAAAATTTGGATTTTTTCTAAGTACAAAATCGAGAGAGGCTAAAAATCACCTCTTTTTCCTTCTCTCGATCAGACACTTAGAAAAAAAACGGAAAAAAAAAAAAAAAAAAATTGGATTTTTTCTAAGTACAAAATCGAGAGAGGCTAAAAATCACCTATTTTTCCTTCTCTCGATCAGACTCTTAGAAAAAAAACGGAAAAAAAAAAAAAAAAATTTGGATTTTTTCTAAGTACAAAATCGAGAGAGGCTAAAAATCACCTCTTTTTCCTTCTCTCGATCAGACACTTAGAAAAAAAACGGAAAAAAAAAAAAAAAAATGTGGATTTTTTTCTAAGTACAAAATCGAGAGAGGCTAAAAATCACCTCTTTTTCCTTCTCTCGATCGGACACTTAGAAAAAAAAAAAAAAAAAAAAAAATTTGGATTTTTTCTAAGTACAAAATCGAGAGAGGCTAAAAATCACCTCTTTTTCCTTCTCTCGATCAGACACTTAGAAAAAAAACGGAAAAAAAAAAAAAAAAAAATTTGGATTTTTTCTAAGTACAAAATCGAGAGAGGCTAAAAATCACCTCTTTTTCCTTCTCTCGATCGGACACTTAGAAAAAAAAAAAAAAAAAAAAAAAAAATTGGATTTTTTCTAAGTACAAAATCGAGAGAGGCTAAAATGCACCTCTTTTTCCTTCTCTCGATCAGACACTTAGAAAAAAAACGGAAAAAAAAAAAAAAAAAATTGGATTTTTTCTAAGTACAAAATCGAGAGAGGCTAAAAATCACCTCTTTTTCCTTCTCTCGATCAGACACTTAGAAAAAAAAATGAAAAAAAAACAAAAAAAATTGGATTTTTTCTAAGTACAAAATCAAGAGAGGTAAAAATCACCTCTTTTTCCTTCTCTCGATCAGACACTTAGAAAAAAAACGGAAAAAAAAAAAAAAAAAATTCGGATTTTTTTCTAAGTACAAAATCGAGAGAGGCTAAAAATCACCTCTTTTTCCTTCTCTCGATCGGACACTTAGAAAAAAAATAAATAAATAAAAAAAAAATTTGGATTTTTTCTAAGTACAAAATCGATAGAGGCTAAAAATCACCTCTTTTTCCTTCTCTCGATCAGACACTTAGAAAAAAAACGGAAAAAAAAAATAAAAAAATTTGGATTTTTTCTAAGTACAAAATCGAGAGAGGCTAAAAATCACCTCTTTTTCCTTCTCTCGATCAGACACTAAGAAAAAAAACAGAAAAAAAAAAAAAAAAAATTTGGATTTTTTCTAAGTACAAAATCGAGAGAGGCTAAAAATCACCTCTTTTTCCTTCTCTCGATCGGACACTTAGAAAAAAAAAAAAAAAAAAAAATGTGGATTTTTTCTAAGTACAAAATCGAGAGAGGCTAAAAATCACCTCTTTTTCCTTCTCTCGATCAGACACTTAGAAAAAAAACGGAAAAAAAAAAAAAAAAAATTTGGATTTTTTCTAAGTACAAAATCGAGAGAGGCTAAAAATCACCTCTTTTTCCTTCTCTCGATCGGACACTTAGGAAAAAAAAAAAAAAAAAAAAAAATTGGATTTTTTCTAAGTACAAAATCGAGAGAGGCTAAAAATCACCTCTTTTTCCTTCTCTCGATCAGACACTTAGAAAAAAAACGGAAAAAAAAAAAAAAAAAAATTTGGATTTTTTCTAACTACAAAATCGAGAGAGGCTAAAAATCACCTCTTTTTCCTTCTCTCGATCAGACACTTAGAAAAATAACGGAAAAAAAAAAAAAAAAAATTTGGATTTTTTCTAAGTACAAAATCGAGAGAGGCTAAAAATCACCTCTTTTTCCTTCTCTCGATCAGACACTTAGAAAAAAAACGGAAAAAAAAAAAAAAAAATTTGGATTTTTTCTAAGTACAAAATCGAGAGAGGCTGAAAATCACCTCTTTTTCCTTCTCTCGATCAGACACTTAGAAAAAAAACGGAAAAAAAAAAAAAAAAAATTGGATTTTTTCTAAGTACAAAATCGAGAGAGGCTAAAAATCACCTCTTTTTCCTTCTCTCGATCAGACACTTAGGAAAAAACCAGAAAAAAAATAATAAAAATTTGGATTTTTTCTAAGTACAAAATCGAGAGAGGCTAAAAATCACCTCTTTTTCCTTCTCTCGATCAGACACTTAGAAAAAAAACGGAAAAAAAAAAAAAAAAAAAATTGGATTTTTTCTAAGTACAAAATCGAGAGAGGCTAAAAATCACCTATTTTTCCTTCTCTCGATCAGACTCTTAGAAAAAAAACGGAAAAAAAAAAAAAAAAAAAATTGGATTTTTTCTAAGTACAAAATCGAGAGAGGCTAAAAATCACCTCTTTTTCCTTCTCTCGATCAGACACTTAGAAAAAAAAACCGAAAAAAAAAAAAAAAATGTGGATTTTTTTCTAAGTACAAAATCGAGAGAGGCTAAAAATCACCTCTTTTTCCTTCTCTCGATCGGACACTTAGAAAAAAAAAAAAAAAAAAAAAAAATTTGGATTTTTTCTAAGTACAAAATCGAGAGAGGCTAAAAATCACCTCTTTTTCCTTCTCTCGATCAGACACTTAGAAAAAAAACGGAAAAAAAAAAAAAAAAATTTGGATTTTTTCTAAGTACAAAATCGAGAGAGGCTAAAAATCACCTCTTTTTCCTTCTCTCGATCGGACACTTAGAAAAAAAAAAAAAAAAAAAAAAAAAATTTGGATTTTTTCTAAGTACAAAATCGAGAGAGGCTAAAAATCACCTCTTTTTCCTTCTCTCGATCAGACACTTAGAAAAAAAACGGAAAAAAAAAAAAAAAAAATTTGGATTTTTTCTAAGTACAAAATCGAGAGAGGCTAAAAATCACCTCTTTTTCCTTCTCTCGATCGGACACTTAGAAAAAAAAAAAAAAAAAAAAAAAAAAAAATTGGATTTTTTCTAAGTACAAAATCGAGAGAGGCTAAAAATCACCTCTTTTTCCTTCTCTCGATCAGACACTTAGAAAAAAAACGGAAAAAAAAAAAAAAAAAATTTTTGATTTTTTGTAAGTACAAAATCGAGAGTGGCTAAAAATCACCTCTTTTTCCTTCTCTCGATCAGACACTTAGAAAAAAAAATGAAAAAAAAAAAAAAAAAATTGGATTTTTTCTAAGTACAAAATCGAGAGTGGCTAAAAATCACCTCTTTTTCCTTCTCTCGATCAAACACTTAGAAAAAAAACGGAAAAAAAAAAAAAAAAAATTTGGATTTTTTCTAAGTACAAAATCGAGAGAGGCTAAAAATCACCTCTTTTTCCTTCTCTCGATCAGACACTTAGAAAAAAAAATGAAAAAAAAAAAAAAAAATTGGATTTTTTCTAAGTACAAAATCGAGAGAGGCTAAAAATCACCTCTTTTTCCTTCTCTCGATCAGACACTTAGAAAAAAAACGGAAAAAAAAAAAAAAAAATTTGGATTTTTTCTAAGTACAAAATCGAGAGAGGCTAAAAATCACCTCTTTTTCCTTTTCTCGATCAGACACTTAGAAAAAAAACGGAAAAAAAAAAAAAAAAATTTGGATTTTTTCTAAGTACAAAATCGAGAGAGGCTAAAAATCACCTCTTTTTCCTTCTCTCGATCAGACACTTAGAAAAAAAACGGGAAAAAAAAAATAAAAAATTTGGATTTTTTCTAAGTACAAAATCGAGAGTGGCTTAAAATCACCTCTTTTTCCTTCTCTCGATCAGACACTTAGAAAAAAAACGGAAAAAAAAAAAAAAAAAATTTGGATTTTTTCTAAGTACAAAATCGAGAGTGGCTAAAAATCACCTCTTTTTCCTTCTCTCGATCAGACACTTAGAAAAAAAACGGAAAAAAAAAATAAATAAATTTGGATTTTTTCTAAGTACAAAATCGAGAGAGGCTAAAAATCACCTCTTTTTCCTTTTCTCGATCAGACACTTAAAAAAAAACGGAAAAAAAAAAAAAAAAAATTTGGATTTTTTCTAAGTACAAAATCGAGAGTGGCTAAAAATCACCTCTTTTTCCTTCTCTT
Source organism: Entelurus aequoreus (assembly GCF_033978785.1). Taxonomy (NCBI): domain Eukaryota; kingdom Metazoa; phylum Chordata; class Actinopteri; order Syngnathiformes; family Syngnathidae; genus Entelurus; species Entelurus aequoreus. The sequence goes on along the minus strand of NW_026908088.1, from coordinate 15,716 downwards.
GATCAGACACTTAGAAAACAAACGGAAAAAAAAAAAAAAAAAATTTGGATTTTTTCTAAGTACAAAATCGAGAGTGGCTAAAAATCACCTCTTTTTCCTTCTCTCGATCAGACACTTAGAAAAAAAAATGAAAAAAAAAATAAAAAAATTGGATTTTTTCTAAGTACAAAATCGAGAGAGGCTAAAAATCACCTCTTTTTCCTTCTCTCGATCAGACACTTAGAAAAAAAACGGAAAAAAAAAAAAAAAAACATTTGGATTTTTTCTAAGTACAAAATCGAGAGTGGCTAAAAATCACCTCTTTTTCCTTCTCTCGATCAGACACTTAGAAAAAAAACGAAAAAAAAAAAAAAAAAAATTTGGATTTTTTCTAAGTACAAAATCGAGAGAGGCTAAAAATCACCTCTTTTTCCTTTTCTCGATCAGACACTTAGAAAAAAAACGGAAAAAAAAAAAAAAAACATTTGGATTTTTTCTAAGTACAAAATCGAGAGTGGCTAAAAATCACCTCTTTTTCCTTCTCTCGATCAGACACTTAGAAAAAAAACGAAAAAAAAAAAAAAAAAAATTTGGATTTTTTCTAAGTACAAAATCGAGAGAGGCTAAAAATCACCTCTTTTTCCTTTTCTCGATCAGACACTTAGAAAAAAAACGGAAAAAAAAAAAAAAAAAATTTGGATTTTTTCTAAGTACAACATCGAGAGAGGCTAAAAATCACCTCTTTTTCCTTCTCTCGATCAGACACTTAGAAAAAAAACGGGAAAAAAAAAAAAAATTTGGATTTTTTCTAAGTACAAAATCGAGAGTGGCTAAAAATCACCTCTTTTTCCTTCTCTCGATCAGACACTTAGAAAAAAAACGGAAAAAAAAAAAAAAAAAAATTGGATTTTTTCTAAGTACAAAATCGAGAGTGGCTAAAAATCACCTCTTTTTCCTTCTCTCGATCAGACACTTAGAAAAAAAAATGAAAAAAAAAAAAAAAAAATTGGATTTTTTCTAAGTACAAAATCGAGAGAGGCTAAAAATCACCTCTTTTTCCTTCTCTCGATCAGACACTTAGAAAAAAAACGGAAAAAAAAAAAAAAAAAAAATTTGGATTTTTTCTAAGTACAAAATCGAGAGTGGCTAAAAATCACCTCTTTTTCCTTCTCTCGATCAGACACTTAGAAAAAAAACGGAAAAAAAAAAAAAAAAATTTGGATTTTTTCTAAGTACAAAATCGAGAGAGGCTAAAAATCACCTCTTTTTCCTTTTCTCGATCAGACACTTAGAAAAAAAACGGAAAAAAAAAAAAAAAAAATTGGATTTTTTCTAAGTACAAAATCGAGAGAGGCTAAAAATCACCTCTTTTTCCTTCTCTCGATCAGACACTTAGAAAAAAAACGGAAAAAAAAAAAAAAAAAATTTGGATTTTTTCTAAGTACAAAATCGAGAGAGGCTAAAAATCACCTCTTTTTTCTTCTCTCGATCAGACACTTAGAAAAAAAACGGAAAAAAAAAAATAAAAAATTTGGATTTTTTCTAACTACAAAATCGAGAGAGGCTAAAAATCACCTCTTTTTCCTTCTCTCGATCAGACACTTAGAAAAAAAAATGGAAAAAAAAAAAAAAAAAAATTTGGATTTTTTCTAAGTACAAAATCGAGAGAGGCTAAAAATCACCTCTTTTTCCTTCTCTCGATCAGACACTTAGAAAAATAACGGAAAAAAAAAAAAAAAAATTTGGATTTTTTCTAAGTACAAAATCGAGAGAGGCTAAAAATCACCTCTTTTTCCTTCTCTCGATCAGACACTTAGAAAAAAAACGGAAAAAAATAAAAAAAAATTTGGATTTTTTCTAAGTACAAAATCGAGAGTGGCTAAAAATCACCTCTTTTTCCTTCTCTCGATCAGACACTTAGAAAAAAAAATGAAAAAAAAAAAAAAAAATTGGATTTTTTCTTAGTACAAAATCGAGAGAGGCTAAAAATCACCTCTTTTTCCTTCTCTCGATCAGACACTTAGAAAAAAAACGGAAAAAAAAAAAAAAAAAATTTGGATTTTTTCTAAGTACAAAATCGAGAGTGGCTAAAAATCACCTCTTTTTCCTTCTCTCGATCAGACACTTAGAAAAAAAACGGAAAAAAAAAAAAAAAAATTTGGATTTTTTCTAAGTACAAAATCGAGAGAGGCTAAAAATCACCTCTTTTTCCTTTTCTCGATCAGACACTTAGAAAAAAAACGGAAAAAAAAAAAAAAAAAATTTGGATTTTTTCTAAGTACAAAATCGAGAGAGGCTAAAAATCACCTCTTTTTCCTTCTCTCGATCAGACACTTAGAAAAAAAACGGAAAAAAAAAAAAAAAAAATTTGGATTTTTTCTAAGTACAAAATCGAGGGAGGCTAAAAATCACCTCTTTTTTCTTCTCTCGATCAGACACTTAGAAAAAAAACGGAAAAAAAAAAAAAAAAATTTTTGATTTTTTGTAAGTACAAAATCGAGAGTGGCTAAAAATCACCTCTTTTTCCTTCTCTCGATCAGACACTTAGAAAAAAAAATGAAAAAAAAAAAAAAAAAATTGGATTTTTTCTAAGTACAAAATCGAGAGTGGCTAAAAATCACCTCTTTTTCCTTCTCTCGATCAAACACTTAGAAAAAAAACGGAAAAAAAAAAAAAAAAATTTGGATTTTTTCTAAGTACAAAATCGAGAGAGGCTAAAAATCACCTCTTTTTCCTTCTCTCAATCAGACACTTAGAAAAAAAAATGAAAAAAAAAAAAAAAAAAAAAAATTGGATTTTTTCTAAGTACAAAATCGAGAGAGGCTAAAAATCACCTCTTTTTCCTTCTCTCGATCAGACACTTAGAAAAAAAACGGAAAAAAAAAAAAAAAAAATTTGGATTTTTTCTAAGTACAAAATCGAGAGAGGCTAAAAATCACCTCTTTTTCCTTTTCTCGATCAGACACTTAGAAAAAAAACGGAAAAAAAAAAAAAAAAAAATTTGGATTTTTTCTAAGTACAAAATCGAGAGTGGCTAAAAATCACCTCTTTTTCCTTCTCTCGATCAGACACTTAGAAAAAAAAATGAAAAAAAAAAAAAAAAATTGGATTTTTTCTAAGTACAAAATCGAGAGAGGCTAAAAATCTCCTCTTTTTCCTTCTCTCGATCAGACACTTAGAAAAAAAAACGGAAAAAAAAAAAAAAAATTTGGATTTTTTCTAAGTACAAAATAGAGAGTGGCTAAAAATCACCTCTTTTTCCTTCTCTCGATCAGACACTTAGAAAAAAAACGGAAAAAAAAAAAAAAAAAAATTGGATTTTTTCTAAGTACAAAATCGAGAGTGGCTAAAAATCACCTCTTTTTCCTTCTCTCGATCAGACACTTAGAAAAAAAAATGAAAAAAAAAAAAAAAAAATTGGATTTTTTCTAAGTACAAAATCGAGAGAGGCTAAAAATCACCTCTTTTTCCTTCTCTCGATCAGACACTTAGAAAAAAAACGGAAAAAAAAAAAAAAAAAATTTGGATTTTTTCTAAGTACAAAATCGAGAGTGGCTAAAAATCACCTCTTTTTCCTTCTCTCGATCAGACACTTAGAAAAAAAACGGAAAAAAAAAAAAAAAAATTTGGATTTTTTCTAAGTACAAAATCGAGAGAGGCTAAAAATCACCTCTTTTTCCTTTTCTCGATCAGACACTTAGAAAAAAAACGGAAAAAAAAAAAAAAAAAATTTGGATTTTTTCTAAGTACAAAATCGAGAGAGGCTAAAAATCACCTCTTTTTCCTTCTCTCGATCAGACACTTAGAAAAAAAACGGAAAAAAAAAAAAAATTTGGATTTTTTCTAAGTACAAAATCGAGAGTGGCTAAAAATCACCTCTTTTTCCTTCTCTCGATCAGACACTTAGAAAAAAAACGGAAAAAAAAAAAAAAAAAATTTCGATTTTTTCTAAGTACAAAATCGAGAGTGGCTAAAAATCACCTCTTTTTCCTTCTCTCGATCAGACACTTAGAAAAAAAAATGAAAAAAAAAAAAAAAAAATTGGATTTTTTCTAAGTACAAAATCGAGAAAGGCTAAAAATCACCTCTTTTTCCTTCTCTCGATCAGACACTTAGAAAAAAAACGGAAAAAAAAAAAAAAAAAATTTGGATTTTTTCTAAGTACAAAATCGAGAGTGGCTAAAAATCACCTCTTTTTCCTTCTCTCGATCAGACACTTAGAAAAAAAACGGGAAAAAAAAAAAAAAATTTGGATTTTTTCTAAGTACAAAATCGAGAGAGGCTAAAAATCACCTCTTTTTCCTTTTCTCGATCAGACACTTAGAAAAAAAACGGAAAAAAAAAAAAAAAAATTTGGATTTTTTCTAAGTACAAAATCGAGAGAGGCTAAAAATCACCTCTTTTTCCTTCTCTCGATCAGATACTTAGAAAAAAAACGGAAAAAAAAAAAAAAAAATTTGGATTTTTTCTAAGTACAAAATCGAGAGAGGCTAAAAATCACCTCTTTTTTCTTCTCTCGATCAGACACTTAGAAAAAAAACGGAAAAAAAAAAAAAAAAAATTTTGATTTTTTGTAAGTACAAAATCGAGAGTGGCTAAAAATCACCTCTTTTTCCTTCTCTCGATCAGACACTTAGAAAAAAAAATGAAAAAAAAAAAAAAAAAATTGGATTTTTTCTAAGTACAAAATCGAGAGTGGCTAAAAATCACCTCTTTTTCCTTCTCTCGATCAAACACTTAGAAAAAAAACGGAAAAAAAAAAAAAAAAAATTTGGATTTTTTCTAAGTACAAAATCGAGAGAGGCTAAAAATCACCTCTTTTTCCTTCTCTCGATCAGACACTTAGAAAAAAAATGAAAAAAAAAAAAAAAAAATTGGATTTTTTCTAAGTACAAAATCGAGAGAGGCTAAAAATCACCTCTTTTTCCTTCTCTCGATCAGACACTTAGAAAAAAAACGGAAAAAAAAAATTAAAAAATTTGGATTTTTTCTAAGTACAAAATCGAGAGAGGCTAAAAATCACCTCTTTTTCCTTTTCTCGATCAGACACTTAGAAAAAAAACGGAAAAAAAAAAAAAAAAAATTTGGATTTTTTCTAAGTACAAAATCGAGAGTGGCTAAAAATCACCTCTTTTTCCTTCTCTCGATCAGACACTTAGAAAAAAAACGGAAAAAAAAAAAAAAAAAATTTGGATTTTTTCTAAGTACAAAATCGAGAGAGGCTAAAAATCACCTCTTTTTCTTTCTCTCGATCAGACACTTAGAAAAAAAACGGAAAAAAAAAAAAAAAAAAATTGGATTTTTTCTAAGTACAAAATCGAGAGTGGCTAAAAATCACCTCTTTTTCCTTCTCTCGATCAGACACTTAGAAAAAAAATGAAAAAAAAAAAAAAAAAATTTGGATTTTTTCTAAGTACAAAATCGAGAGAGGCTAAAAATCACCTCTTTTTCCTTTTCTCGATCAGACACTTAGAAAAAAAACGGAAAAAAAAAAAAAAAAAATTTGGATTTTTTCTAAGTACAAAATCGAGAGAGGCTAAAAATCACCTCTTTTTCCTTCTCTCGATCAGACACTTAGAAAAAAAACGGAAAAAAAAAAAAAAAAATTTGGATTTTTTCTAAGTACAAAATCGAGAGTGGCTAAAAATCACCTCTTTTTCTTTCTCTCGATCAGACACTTAGAAAAAAAAACGGAAAAAAAAAAAAAAAAAAATTGGATTTTTTCTAAGTACAAAATCGAGAGTGGCTAAAAATCACCTCTTTTTCCTTCTCTCGATCAGACACTTAGAAAAAAAATGAAAAAAAAAAAAAAAAAAATTTGGATTTTTTCTAAGTACAAAATCGAGAGAGGCTAAAAATCACCTCTTTTTCCTTTTCTCGATCAGACACTTAGAAAAAAAACGGAAAAAAAAAAAAAAAAAAATTTGGATTTTTTCTAAGTACAAAATCGAGAGAGGCTAAAAATCACCTCTTTTTCCTTCTCTCGATCAGACACTTAGAAAAAAAACGGAAAAAAAAAAAAAAAAATTTGGATTTTTTCTAAGTACAAAATCGAGAGAGGCTAAAAATCACCTCTTTTTCTTTCTCTCGATCAGACACTTAGAAAAAAAACGGAAAAAAAAAAAAAAAAAAATTGGATTTTTTCTAAGTACAAAATCGAGAGTGGCTAAAAATCACCTCTTTTTCCTTCTCTCGATCAGACACTTAGAAAAAAAATGAAAAAAAAAAAAAAAAAAATTTGGATTTTTCTAAGTACAAAATCGAGAGAGGCTAAAAATCACCTCTTTTTCCTTTTCTCGATCAGACACTTAGAAAAAAAAACGGAAAAAAAAAAAAAAAAAATTTGGATTTTTTCTAAGTACAAAATCGAGAGAGGCTAAAAATCACCTCTTTTTCCTTCTCTCGATCAGACACTTAGAAAAAAAACGGAAAAAAAAAAAAAAAATTTGGATTTTTTCTAAGTACAAAATCGAGAGTGGCTAAAAATCACCTCTTTTTCCTTCTCTCGATCAGACACTTAAAAAAAAAAACGGAAAAAAAAAAAAAAAAAAATTGGATTTTTTCTAAGTACAAAATCGAGAGTGGCTAAAAATCACCTCTTTTTCCTTCTCTCGATCAGACACTTAGAAAAAAAAATGAAAAAAAAAAAAAAAAAAAAATTGGATTTTTTCTAAGTACAAAATCGAGAGAGGCTAAAAATCACCTCTTTTTCCTTCTCTCGATCAGACACTTAGAAAAAAAACGGAAAAAAAAAAAAAAAAATTTTGGATTTTTTCTAAGTACAAAATCGAGAGTGGCTAAAAATCACCTCTTTTTCCTTCTCTCGATCAGACACTTAGAAAAAAAACGGAAAAAAAAAAAAAAAAATTTTGGATTTTTTCTAAGTACAAAATCGAGAGAGGCTAAAAATCACCTCTTTTTCCTTTTCTCCGATCAGACACTTAGAAAAAAAAACGGAAAAAAAAAAAAAAATTTGGATTTTTTCTAAGTACAAAATCGAGAGAGGCTAAAAATCACCTCTTTTTCCTTCTCTCGATCAGACACTTAGAAAAAAAAACGGAAAAAAAAAAATAAAAAATTTGGATTTTTTCTAAGTATAAAATCGAGAGAGGCTAAAATCACCTCTTTTTCCTTCTCTCGATCAGACACTTAGAAAAAAAACGGAAAAAAAAAAATAAAATTTTGATTTTTTCTAAGTACAAAATCGAGAGTGGCTAAAAATCACCTCTTTTTCCTTCTCTCGATCAGACACTTAGAAAAAAAACGGGAAAAAAAAAAAAAAAAAAATTGGAATTTTTCTAAGTACAAAATCGAGAGAGGCTAAAAATCACCTCTTTTTCCTTCTCTCGATCAGACACTTAGAAAAAAAAATGAAAAAAAAAAAAAAAAAATTGGATTTTTTCTAAGTACAAAATCGAGAGAGGCTAAAAATCACCTCTTTTCCTTCTCTCGATCAGACACTTAGAAAAAAAACGGAAAAAAAAAAAAAAAAAAATTTGGATTTTTTCTAAGTACAAAATCGAGAGTGGCTAAAAATCACCTCTTTTTCCTTCTCTCGATCAGACACTTAGAAAAAAAACGGAAAAAAAAAAAAATTTGGATTTTTTCTAAGTACAAATCGAGAGAGGCTAAAAATCACATCTTTTTCCTTCTCTCGATCAGACTCTTAGAAAAAAAAACGGAAAAAAAAAAAAAAAAAAATTGGATTTTTTCTAAGTACAAAATCGAGAGAGGCTAAAATCACCTCTTTTTCCTCTCTCGATCAGACACTTAGAAAAAAACGGAAAAAAAAAAAAAAAAATTGGATTTTTTCTAAGTACAAAAATCGAGAGTGGCTAAAAATCACCTCTTTTTCCTTCTCTCGATCAGACACTTAGAAAAAAAAATGAAAAAAAAAAAAAAAAAAATGGATTTTTTCTAAGTACAAAATCGAGAGAGGCTAAAAATCACCTCTTTTTCCTTCTCTCGATCAGACACTTAGAAAAAAAACGGAAAAAAAAAATAAAAAAATTTGGATTTTTTTCTAAGTACAAAATCGAGAGAGGCTAAAAATCACCTCTTTTTCCTTTTCTCGATCAGACACTTAGAAAAAAAACGGAAAAAAAAAAAAAAAAAATTTGGATTTTTTCTAAGTACAAAATCGAGAGAGGCTAAAAATCACCTCTTTTTCCCTTCTCTCGATCAGACACTTAGAAAAAAAACGGAAAAAAAAAAAAAAAAAATTTGGATTTTTTCTAAGTACAAAATCGAGAGTGGCTAAAAATCACCTCTTTTCCTTCTCTCGATCAGACACTTAGAAAAAAAAAGGAAAAAAAAAAAAAAAAATTGGAATTTTTCTAAGTACAAAATCGAGAGAGGCTAAAAATCACCTCTTTTTCCTTTTCTCGATCAGACACTTAGAAAAAAAAAAAACGGAAAAAAAAAAAAAAAAAAAAATTGGATTTTTTCTAAGTACAAAATCGAGAGAGGCTAAAAATCACCTCTTTTTCCTTCTCTCGATCAGACACTTAGAAAAAAACGGAAAAAAAAAATAAAAAATTTGGATTTTTTCTAAGTACAAAATCGAGAGTGGCTTAAAATCACCTCTTTTTCCTTCTCTCGATCAGACACTTAGAAAAAAACGGAAAAAAAAAAAAAAAAAATTGGATTTTTTCTAAGTACAAAATCGAGAGTGGCTAAAATCACCTCTTTTTCCTTCTCTCGATCAGACACTTAGAAAAAAAACGGAAAAAAAAAAAAAAAAAATTTGGATTTTTTCTAAGTACAAAATCGAGAGAGGCTAAAAATCACCTCTTTTTCCTTTTCTCGATCAGACACTTAGAAAAAAAAACGGAAAAAAAAAAAAAAAAAATTTGGATTTTTTCTAAGTACAAAATCGAGAGTGGCTAAAAATCACCTCTTTTTCCTTCTCTCGATCAGACACTTAGAAAAAAAACGGAAAAAAAAAAAAATTAAAAATTTGGATTTTTTCTAAGTACAAAATCGAGAGTGGCTAAAAATCACCTCTTTTTCCTTCTCTCGATCAGACACTTAGAAAAAAAAATGAAAAAAAAAAAAAAAAATTGGATTTTTTCTAAGTACAAAATCGAGAGAGGCTAAAAATCACCTCTTTTTCCTTCTCTCGATCAGACACTTAGAAAAAAAACGGAAAAAAAAAAAAAAAAAATTTGGATTTTTTCTAAGTACAAAATCGAGAGTGGCTAAAAATCACCTCTTTTTCCTTCTCTCGATCAGACACTTAGAAAAAAAACGAAAAAAAAAAAAAAAAAAAATTTGGATTTTTTCTAAGTACAAAATCGAGAGAGGCTAAAAATCACCTCTTTTTCCTTTTCTCGATCAGCACTTAGAAAAAAAACGGAAAAAAAAAAAAAAAAAAATTGGATTTTTTCTAAGTACAAAATCGAGAGAGGCTAAAAATCACCTCTTTTTCCCTTCTCTCGATCAGACACTTAGAAAAAAAACGGAAAAAAAAAAAAAAAAAATGGATTTTTTCTAAGTACAAAATCGAGAGTGGCTAAAAATCACCTCTTTTTCCTTCTCTCGATCAGACACTTAGAAAAAAAACGGAAAAAAAAAAAAAAAAAATTTGGATTTTTTTTAAGTACAAAATCGAGAGTGGCTAAAAATCACCTCTTTTTCCTTCTCTCGATCAGACACTTAGAAAAAAAACGGAAAAAAAAAAAAAAAAATTTGGATTTTTCTAAGTACAAAATCGAGAGTGGCTAAAAATCACCTCTTTTTCCTTCTCTCCGATCAGACACTTAGAAAAAAAAATGAAAAAAAAAAAAAAAAAATTGGATTTTTTCTAAGTACAAAATCGAGAGAGGCTAAAATCACCTCTTTTTCTTTCTCTCGATCAGACACTTAGAAAAAAACGGAAAAAAAAAAAAAAAAAAATTTGGATTTTTTCTAAGTACAAAATCGAGAGTGGCTAAAAATCACCTCTTTTTCCTTCTCTCGATCAGACACTTAGAAAAAAAACGAAAAAAAAAAAAAAAAAATTTGGATTTTTTCTAAGTACAAAATCGAGAGAGGCTAAAAATCACCTCTTTTTCCTTTTCTCGATCAGACACTTAGAAAAAAAACGGAAAAAAAAAAAAAAAAAATTTGGATTTTTTCTAAGTACAAAATCGAGAGAGGCTAAAAATCACCTCTTTTTCCTTCTCTCGATCAGACACTTAGAAAAAAAACGGAAAAAAAAAAAAAAATTTGGATTTTTTCTAAGTACAAAATCGAGAGTGGCTAAAAATCACCTCTTTTTCCTTCTCTCGATCAGACACTTAAAAAAAAAACGGAAAAAAAAAAAAAAAAAAATTGGATTTTTTCTAAGTACAAAATCGAGAGTGGCTAAAAATCACCTCTTTTTCCTTCTCTCGATCAGACACTTAGAAAAAAAAATGAAAAAAAAAAAAAAAAAATTGGATTTTTTCTAAGTACAAAATCGAGAGAGGCTAAAAATCACCTCTTTTTCCTTCTCTCGATCAGACACTTAGAAAAAAAACGGAAAAAAAAAAAAAAAAATTTGGATTTTTTCTAAGTACAAAATCGAGAGTGGCTAAAAATCACCTCTTTTTCCTTCTCTCGATCAGACACTTAGAAAAAAAACGGAAAAAAAAAAAAAAAAAATTGGATTTTTTCTAAGTACAAAATCGAGAGAGGCTAAAAATCACCTCTTTTTCCTTTTCTCGATCAGACACTTAGAAAAAAAACGGAAAAAAAAAAAAAAAATTTGGATTTTTTCTAAGTACAAAATCGAGAGAGGCTAAAAATCACCTCTTTTTCCTTCTCTCGATCAGACACTTAGAAAAAAAAACGGAAAAAAAAAAATAAAAAATTTGGATTTTTTCTAAGTATAAATCGAGAGAGGCTAAAAATCACCTCTTTTTCCTTCTCTCGATCAGACACTTAGAATAAAAAAAAACGGAAAAAAAAAAAAAAATTTTTGATTTTTTCTAAGTACAAAATCGAGAGTGGCTAAAAATCACCTCTTTTTCCTTCTCTCGATCAGACACTTAGAAAAAAAACGGAAAAAAAAAAAAAAAAAATTGGATTTTTTCTAAGTACAAAATCGAGAGAGGCTAAAAATCACCTCTTTTTCCTTCTCTCGATCAGACACTTAGAAAAAAAAATGAAAAAAAAAAAAAAAAAATTGGATTTTTTCTAAGTACAAAATCGAGAGAGGCTAAAAATCACCTCTTTTTCCTTCTCTCGATCAGACACTTAGAAAAAAAACGGAAAAAAAAAAAAAAAAAATTTGGATTTTTTCTAAGTACAAAATCGAGAGTGGCTAAAAATCACCTCTTTTTCCTTCTCTCGATCAGACACTTAGAAAAAAAACGGAAAAAAAAAAAAAATTTGGATTTTTTCTAAGTACAAAATCGAGAGAGGCTAAAAATCACCTCTTTTTCCTTCTCTCGATCAGACACTTAGAAAAAAAAACGGAAAAAAAAAAAAAAAAAAAATTGGATTTTTTCTAAGTACAAAATCGAGAGAGGCTAAAAATCACCTCTTTTTCCTTCTCTCGATCAGACACTTAGAAAAAAACGGAAAAAAAAAAAAAAAAAAATTGGATTTTTTCTAAGTACAAAATCGAGAGTGGCTAAAAATCACCTCTTTTTCCTTCTCTCGATCAGACACTTAGAAAAAAAAATGAAAAAAAAAAAAAAAAATTGGATTTTTTCTAAGTACAAAATCGAGAGAGGCTAAAAATCACCTCTTTTTCCTTCTCTCGATCAGACACTTAGAAAAAAAAACGGAAAAAAAAATAAAAAAATTGGATTTTTTCTAAGTACAAAATCGAGAGAGGCTAAAAATCACCTCTTTTTCCTTTTCTCGATCAGACACTTAGAAAAAAAAACGGAAAAAAAAAAAAAAAAAATTTGGATTTTTTCTAAGTACAAAATCGAGAGAGGCTAAAAATCACCTCTTTTTTCCTTCTCTCGATCAGACACTTAGAAAAAAAACGGAAAAAAAAAAAAAAAAAAATTTGGATTTTTTCTAAGTACAAAATCGAGAGTGGCTAAAAATCACCTCTTTTTCCTTCTCTCGATCAGACACTTAGAAAAAAAAAGGAAAAAAAAAAAAAAAAATTGGAATTTTTCTAAGTACAAAATCGAGAGAGGCTAAAATCACCTCTTTTCCTTTTCTCGATCAGACACTCTAGAAAAAAAAACGGAAAAAAAAAAAAAAAAAATTGGATTTTTTCTAAGTACAAAATCGAGAGAGGCTAAAAATCACCTCTTTTTCCTTCTCTCGATCAGACACTTAGAAAAAAAACGGGAAAAAAAAAATAAAAAATTTGGATTTTTCTAAGTACAAAATCGAGAGTGGCTTAAAATCACCTCTTTTTCCTTCTCTCGATCAGACACTTAGAAAAAAAACGGAAAAAAAAAAAAAAAAAAAATTGGATTTTTTCTAAGTACAAAATCGAGAGTGGCTAAAAATCACTTCTTTTTCCTTCTCTCGATCAGACACTTAGAAAAAAAACGGAAAAAAAAAAAAAAAATTTGGATTTTTTCTAAGTACAAAATCGAGAGAGGCTAAAAATCACCTCTTTTTCCTTTTCTCGATCAGACACTTAGAAAAAAAAACGGAAAAAAAAAAAAAAAAATTTGGATTTTTTCTAAGTACAAAATCGAGAGTGGCTAAAAATCACCTCTTTTTCCTTCTCTCGATCAGACACTTAGAAAAAAAACGGAAAAAAAAAAAATTAAAAATTTGGATTTTTTCTAAGTACAAAATCGAGAGTGGCTAAAAATCACCTCTTTTTCCTTCTCTCGATCAGACACTTAGAAAAAAAAATGAAAAAAAAAAAAAAAAAAAATTGGATTTTTTCTAAGTACAAAATCGAGAGAGGCTAAAAAATCACCTCTTTTTCCTTCTCTCGATCAGACACTTAGAAAAAAAACGGAAAAAAAAAAAAAAAATTGGATTTTTTCTAAGTACAAAATCGAGAGTGGCTAAAATCACCTCTTTTTCCTTCTCTCGATCAGACACTTAGAAAAAAAACGAAAAAAAAAAAAAAAAAAATTTGGATTTTTTTCTAAGTACAAAATCGAGAGAGGCTAAAAATCACCTCTTTTTCCTTTTCTCGATCAGACACTTAGAAAAAAAACGGGAAAAAAAAAAAAAAAAAAAATTGGATTTTTTCTAAGTACAAAATCGAGAGAGGCTAAAAATCACCTCTTTTTCCTTCTCTCGATCAGACACTTAGAAAAAAAACGGAAAAAAAAAAAAAAAAAAAAATGGATTTTTTCTAAGTACAAAATCGAGAGTGGCTAAAAATCACCTCTTTTTCTTCTCTCGATCAGACACTTAGAAAAAAAACGGAAAAAAAAAAAAAAAAAATTTGGATTTTTTTAAGTACAAAATCGAGAGTGGCTAAAAATCACCTCTTTTTTCCTTCTCTCGATCAGACACTTAGAAAAAAAAAACGGAAAAAAAAAAAAAAAATTTGGATTTTTTCTAAGTACAAAATCGAGAGTGGCTAAAAATCACCTCTTTTTCCTTCTCTCGATCAGACACTTAGAAAAAAAAATGAAAAAAAAAAAAAAAAAATTTGGATTTTTTCTAAGTACAAAAATCGAGAGTGGCTAAAAAATCACCTCTTTTTCCTTCTCTCGATCAGACACTTAGAAAAAAAACGGAAAAAAAAAAAAAAAAAAATTTGGATTTTTTCTAAGTACAAAAATCGAGAGAGGCTAAAAATCACCTCTTTTTCCTTCTCTCGATCAGACACTTAGAAAAAAAAATGAAAAAAAAAAAAAAAAAAAATTGGATTTTTTCTAAGTACAAAAGCGAGAGAGGCTAAAAATCACCTCTTTTTCCTTCTCTCGATCAGACACTTAGAAAAAAAACGGAAAAAAAAAAAAAAAAAAAATTGGATTTTTTCTAAGTACAAAATCGAGAGTGGCTAAAAATCACCTCTATTTCCTTCTCTCGATCAGACACTTAGAAAAAAAAATGAAAAAAAAAAAAAAAAAATTGGATTTTTTCTAAGTACAAAATCGAGAGAGGCTAAAAATCACCTCTTTTTCCTTCTCTCGATCAGACACTTAGAAAAAAAACGAAAAAAAAAAAAAAAAAATTTGGATTTTTCTAAGTACAAAATCGAGAGTGGCTAAAAATCACCTCTTTTTCCTTCTCTCGATCAGACACTTAGAAAAAAAACGGGAAAAAAAAAATAAAAAATTTGGATTTTTTCTAAGTACAAAATCGAGAGAGGCTAAAAATCACCTCTTTTTCCCTTTTCTCGATCAGACACTTAGAAAAAAAACGAAAAAAAAAAAAAAAAAAAATTGGATTTTTTCTAAGTACAAAATCGAGAGAGGCTAAAAATCACCTCTTTTTCCTTCTCTCGATCAGACACTTAGAAAAAAAACGGAAAAAAAAAAAAAAAAAATTGGATTTTTTCTAAGTACAAAATCGAGAGTGGCTAAAAATCACCTCTTTTTCCTTCCTCGATCAGGACACTTAGAAAAAAAAACGGAAAAAAAAAAAAAAAATATTTGGATTTTTTCTAAGTACAAAATCGAGAGTGGCTAAAAATCACCTCTTTTTCCTTCTCTCGATCAGACACTTAGAAAAAAAAAAGAAAAAAAAAAAAAAAATTGGATTTTTCTTAAGGTACAAAATCGAGAGAGGCTAAAAATCACCTCTTTTTCTTCTCTCGATCAGACACTTAGAAAAAAACGGAAAAAAAAAAAAAAAAAATTTGGATTTTTTCTAAGTACAAAATCGAGAGTGGCTAAAAATCACCTCTTTTTCCTTCTCTCGATCAGACACTTAGAAAAAAAAAAACGGAAAAAAAAAAAAAAAAAAAAATTGGATTTTTTCTAAGTACAAAATCGAGAGTGGCTAAAAATCACCTCTTTTTCCTTCTCTCGATCAGACACTTAGAAAAAAAACGGAAAAAAAAAAAAAAAAAAAATTTGGATTTTTTCTAAGTACAAAATCGAGAGAGGCTAAAAATCACCTCTTTTTCCTTTTCTCGATAGACACTAGAAAAAAACGGAAAAAAAAAAAAAAAAATTTGGATTTTTTCTAAGTACAAAATCGAGAGAGGCTAAAAATCACCTCTTTTTCCTTCTCTCGATCAGACACTTAGAAAAAAAAAACGGAAAAAAAAAAAAAAAAAAAATTTGATTTTTTTTAAGTACAAAATCGAGAGTGGCTAAAATCACCTCTTTTTCCTTCTCTCGATCAGACACTTAGAAAAAAAACGGAAAAAAAAAAAAAAAAAATTTGGATTTTTCTAAGTACAAAATCGAGAGTGCTAAAAATCACCTCTTTTTCCTTCTCTCGATCAGACACTTAGAAAAAAACGGAAAAAAAAAAAAAAAATTTTTTGATTTTTTGTAAGTACAAAATCGAGAGTGGCTAAAAATCACCTCTTTTTCCTTCTCTCGATCAGACACTTAGAAAAAAAAATGAAAAAAAAAAAAAAAAATGGATTTTTTCTAAGTACAAAATCGAGTGGCTAAAAATCACCTCTTTTTCCTTCTCTCGATCAAACACTTAGAAAAAAAACGGAAAAAAAAAAAAAAAAAATTTGGATTTTTTCTAAGTACAAAATCGAGAGAGGCTAAAAATCACCTCTTTTCCTTCTCTCGATCAGACACTTAGAAAAAAAATGAAAAAAAAAAAAAAAAAAATTGGATTTTTTCTAAGTACAAAATCGAGAGAGGCTAAAAATCACCTCTTTTTCCTTCTCTCGATCAGACACTTAGAAATAAAAA